>NC_056726.1:1215678486-1215785796 GCF_019279795.1 Protopterus annectens
ACAAACAGCAGAGAATCATGCATTATGGTTATGGGCCATGACATAAACAACATAGGCTATGTTAATGCACATATTAACACATCTAGGCTATGCACATCACTGCATGGACTGGCCCTCTGTACATCAGATATTACCTTACTCATACAAAATAGACAAGAGTACAATAATCCATAAGTGAGAATAAAAGAGTACAATGATCATAGGAGCATATAGTAAATCCAATGTATTAATTTACAATATGTACAAATGTTTCAAAATATTTTAGAAATTTCAGTAAAATAAACTAGACATATGAAAAAGAGTGAATGATGTTAGTAGATGAGTTAGACTGGAGAAGAGTTAAATTAGACTTAAGTAATGTGACTTGAGGGGTAACAGGTCCATTCTGCTTAATTAACAAAATGTGATTTTGTACAAAACAGAACTTGGATTAAGAGAATTAATATTTAATTTCAGGTGGGAGGGACTTCCACAGTCTGAGCCCAGGAAGTGCGAATATACGGTCAGAAATATCTAACTTGGAGTATGGGATTTGTGTTTTAAGGCCTGAGTGTTTCAAGTTTTTCATGTTGCATGTGGGGTATGTCTTATTAGTTTTGATGTAGGAGTTTGAACAGTTGTGATCCTAGGACCAGGTCTGCTTGTTGGTTAATTGGGAGCCAGTTTAATTTTTTTTTAGTGTTACGCAGCGGTGCTCATTTCTTTAGAGTGACTGATAAATCTATGTATTTTGTTTGAAACAGTGTTTGACCAGTGGTGGACTTTTCAGTAAAGGCTGCTGATATAAGAGGAAGGCTGAATTCAAACTAAGAGACTAAACTACCTTTCCCTTTTGCACATCATGGTGGAGTGTGAGAGAAAAAGAGATTTTTTTGTGCCCAGAAAAGTAGAGGATTATTTTTTTATGTGTAATATCAAGATGCAGGTGGAAGTTTAATGAGGTGGTCTAAATGGAGACCAAGATTCTTTGAAAGAGGAGACTTGCTCTAAGGTATGGTTGCTGTGATCATAGATTGATAAACTTTTTTGGATCTGATGAGTTTTTGTTTAGTACCAAAAATCGTAGATTTAGTTTGGGATATCTTTAGTATGTGGTTTTTAATAGTAACCCATACATTGAGGCAATTGATGTCAGATTGTAGATCTTGCTGTAAGGCAGTTGGAGAGTAGCTGGAGCAATAGAAGGCAATGTTGTCTGCATGTAGGAGGAGAGGAAGGGAATGAAGATCAAGTGGAAGTTTATTTATGTATATAGAGAACAGAAAGGGGGCAAGAATAGATCCTTGAGGTACACATTTGAGTAGTGGAGAGGAGAAAGGGGTACAGGAGTTATATTCCACTGGAAAATGGTAACTAATCAGACAACGTTGGAAACAAGACATGGTCTCAGGGCTTACACCTACTTATGAAAGGTAGATTATAAGAGAGCAGTGATTCACTAAATCAAAGGTTCTGGTGAGGTTTATAAAAATTGTACCAGAGAACATGCTTATGTCCATTGACACAAAAATTTCATTGGTCAATGGCCAGATGGCTGTGGCTGTGTTACTCCATGACCAGAAGACATGTTATTTTTGTGGTATTTAGTAATATATTCTGTGAGTTGAAGGTAGACAATTTTCAAGATTTCGCACAGGGTTGGGAGGAAGGAAATGGGTCAATAGCATGATGGGAATCCTGGGTGTTTTTTGTTTTGGCAGTGGTTTTACTCAGGCAGATTTCCATATATTAGGCATGGGGTTGGTAGCAAGACAATGACTAAGGATGTGTTTTAGTGGTGCAACAATGAAGTCAAGAAAGTGGATTATGAACCATGAATGTAGACTGTCTATATCCGGAGACATTCCAGCAGTATTTGTTCCAGTAAAGGGATAATCTCTTTGAATATTTTCTGCCAGAAATAAATAAAAGGAGGATATTGTGGATGGGATAAAGGAACATTTGTGAGGTGTTTACAGCATGTTTGGGGAGGTCACTAAAGTGTCTGTGCAAATCATATGCAGTCAAGCTGAAAGAAGTACTTGCAGAAGTGTGAGGTAGGTTACATCCTGTGAAGTTATTGGCTTCTGTCCAAAATGTCTTAGACTATATTTCAGAGTTTTGGAGGTGTATCGTGGAATGACTTTTGTGTCTTCTAATGGCTTATTTTGGCCAGGTTCCTTAAATATGTTTACAGCTTCCTGTTTTCTGGAATGGAAATAGATTCCCAGGAGTGCCAGGATTCATACCAAAATTTGTAGAGGGGTTTTAACTCATGGGTTAGCCATTTTTTGAGTTTGTAGTTAGGAAGTCTAGAGACTAAGGTAAATTGTGTTGTAGCCTGGAGAGAGTGTGTGTCTAAGGAGTTCAACTGCTTTGATGGAGTTTGTTTCTTCCAATAATAATTCATATTCTTAGGCTGACAGCAGCATCCTCTATCTGTTTCTTCTCTTAATCAACCATTTATCATTAATTTGACTTTATTATTGTCATATAGTGGAACAAATATTTTTTTATCATTTTTCACTTATATTGTAATCTTTTCATATCTTCCCTGAAGTTTAATGTTGTATCCTAGCAAATGCTTTACTGAAACCACCTGCCATGATTTTAATTTCTGAATTCCTATTTATTGTATCATTTACCATTTCTCTTATCATCAAACGTTCCTAACTTCCTTTCCCCTTTTATCAAAATATTGTTTTATCCAGTATTTTATTTACTTTATTTTCCAAATTCCTCTCTATTATTTTCATAAATATCCTCTAATCTGCATTATTTAACACTATCAGACTCCATTTTTTATATCTTCCTTTTCTCCTTGCTTCCATATAAATTTCATACCTCCAGTACAGATTTCTTTTTCTTCCACTCCTTTCTGTAACCATTCATTTAAAACTTCTACAAAATACTTCGTCTGCCAATCTAGCATATCTTTGTACATATAATATTCAATCTCATCCAGTCCTGTGGCTGATTTCATATTTACCACTTTTTTCAAACACCTTTATTGAATTATCACTTGTGACACAGGCAAATCTACATTCGTGTAAAAGTAATCAAACTATATTAACACAGCAAACATTATACTTCACATGTATTGCTATACATCATAAAAACTAAGCAATATTAGCATAAATTATTCAATTCCTCCATTTTTTAAACAAGACACATCTTTATTAAACCATCACTTACTACATAGGCAATCATATATTTATATAAATGAAAACAAACCACACTGACACAATCCTAGTCACAAGCATTTTACATCACAAACCATAATGACACATTCCCAGTTGCAAACATTATACATCACTTATAATCTACCCAAGTTTTCTCACTCAAACATTACATAGCTCATTTAAGTCTTGTCGCCTTTTAGACCTCATTCCTTCCTTGTGTGTATTGCTCCCACAATTCTCATTTTTTCCTATGTAGTTTGCTCCTATCTTTTTCTAAAGATCTCATTTCCAGTTGTTTTATCTCTGTTACTATATTTACTTCTTCCAGTATAGCTGGTTTTGATTTTGATTTCCATAGGTTCATAGGTTCATAAGTTGGTACTAGGCTATCGGCCCTAGGGCCTATGCAAGCCTAGCCATAACAATTCCCTGGATATTTCTTCCCACAATATTTACTTCTCCGGGCCCCTGTCTAGCAGGGCGACTGACATGATCCCCGGGGTGAATTTCCTATCTCCCATCCAATCATCAAGGTTCCTTTTGAAGAGGGCCAATGAGGCACTCTGCTTGATATGTATGGGCAGTCTATTCCAGAGTATGGGGAGTCTCTGGGTCAGGAACCTATTCCTCCAGCATGTTTTAATAGTAATTATTTTTTGGCAGCCACCATTATTACACATAGCAAGGCCTTACAGCCTTACCATGTCTGGGCAATTCCTATTCTGTATCATAGCTCAGAAAAATCATCTCCCTCATCAAACCAATCTGTCTACACAGCATCTCTGACAGTGCATCCCGCAGGGAATCCTTAAAGTCCACTAACTCACCACACTCCTAGAAAATATGTTCCCAATTATATCTTTCTTCTTCTTCACACCTCTAACATTTACTGTTTGTCTGAGGAAAAATTCTCTGGAGTTTACTTGGGGTATAAAAATATCTATGCAGATATTTCCAAGCAAAAATCCTAAATCTTTTAGATTTTGTTGCATATTTGAGAGACATACATATATCTTCCCATTGTTTCCATATTTATCATTTTTAAAAAATGTTTCATTTCTTCCATGGTTATCTTCTTTTCTAGCCCTTTTTATGTTCTTTAGTTATTTTTTTAACTCTCCACTTATGGTTTCCTTCTAGTTTATACTTTATAAATATATTTTTATATGTTCTTTTATTACATCCACTATTTCTTTTTCTGTTTCAACATTTCTCCTTTCCCATTTCTTATTTCTCATATTATTTTTCTAATTTCCTTTTCTATTTTATTTAAATAGGGAGCAACTTCTTCTTTCTTCCATTGTGATAAATACCTTTGTTTAAACAACATTTATTTCATATATCTTCTTTTTTTATCACTTATTACCTATCTAAACCCTTGGCCGCAGTGGTGCAGCGGTTAGCATTGTTGCCTCACAGCAACAGGTTCTCCCCTTCGATTCTCGGCTGGAGCGCCTTCTGTGTGGAGTCTGCACGTCCTCCCCACAGTCGAGTGATGCCTAAAGACATGCAGGTAGGTGCGTGCTTGAATGGGTGTGTCTTCTTTGAAGGTTGGGTGTTGGGCTGGCAACTCGGCACCATAAAAATCCACTGCCAATCATTAGCAGACCGGAGTTCCGCTGTTGCGACCCCTAACCAGGAAAAGCCGAAAGACCTATTTAAACCCTTCACAGCTTACATCTTTGTATTTCTGTTTGTCTTCTCTTCTTTTTTAACTTTGCCATTCTAAGAAACCTTTCTTATATTTTTCTTTGAAACTTATTCGCCAACACTCTCATATTTTAAAAATAAAAAAAACTCTCATATCTATTTATGATCTTTATATAATTGTTTAATACTTTCTCTGTCTCATTCATTTGAATCTGTTTCATTTAATCTTTTAATACCTTTACCTATTTTTTTGAATCTCTATCCAAATTGCCTCATGATCTGAAAATCCTGTTATTTTTATTCTTTCTTGTGTAGTTTTCAAGCTTTCTGAAATCATGAAATAATCAATTTTTGCTCTTAAGTTGCCACTTTCATAAGTCCATTGTTTATTATCCCATATACATAGTTTTCCACTTTTCAAAATATCTGCTATTAACTTAACGTCATCTCCTTCTTTTCTTCTTTTTTTTAAGGCACAATTAAAGTTATCCACTAATATTATTTTCATATTCATACTCACATAGTCTAAAAATCTTTTGCACATATCCTCTCTTTCTTTTATGAAACATATGCATATATTACATTAATTCTATAGACTTACTTTTTCCATCTCACATCCACCACTGTTAATTTACAAAGTGTTACTAAAGTGCAATCCAAACTCCTATTGATTTTCTACTTAATATTCTTACACCTGAACATGTTTCTTTTGCCATACTCCAAATAAACTCACCTTCCCATAATTTGTCTACTTGTAATCTTGCCCATTCTGTTAAAATTATTTTCTCTTCTATTATAATAATATCCATATCAAATGTTCTGCACCATTCCAACACACCTAACCTTCTTTTAATATTCTATATACTATTCACATTTATAAGAAAACAAACTGCCAGAATCTTGGGTAAACTGGTGTACATACAAAAAACAACTAAGTAATAAATAAAACAAAGTATGCAGACTGGACACACAGGGGCAAAAATCCAATAAAAAGTCTTTAATGCAGATAAGCGCTTTCACAATAAACAAACAATTGCTTCATCAGATCAAAATACAAGTCAGAAGCACATACTTTAAATAAATGATAACAGCCAATCAAAATGCAGTACTAAGCACACACACTCTAAACCCAGTTAAATAAACCAAACACAGTATTAAAACAAACATCATATATATACATATATATTATTGTTTACTTATAAAAATTCACATATATAATATGCACTACCTAAACAGCATAGACAACATATATAAGTAAAAACAATTACCAGTGGGCTACCTAGGCAGCCTACATGATTTCAAAACAGGTTTCAAGGGAATGTGTTCATTAAGACCTGAACCTTTATTAGCCCGCATTCTCATAATCCATTCCAATTCTACTGTTTCAGTCTTATTTCTAATGTCTCCTAACCTAGGGGTCACGTAAACTCTATCTATGGCACAGAACTTAAACTGATGATTAGCCCATCTTTCAACAACATGCTTTGCTAAGGCATTACACATATACTTTATATTAATGGAGTAGAGATGTTCCCTAATATGTTCCTTCAATTTTCAATTACTCCTTCCCACATAAAAGGATGAGCATGTTATACAGTAAGCTAAGTATATAATATCTTTGGTATTACAATCCGCCCTCACCTTAAAAATCTAATTTAACACCTGTATCTGGGTTGACAAAACTACTGCTGCTATCTATATGCACACAATATCGACAATTATGACAAAGGAAAGTGCCCACAGTACCAGTCTCAAAGTTAGGCTTCTTGGTTCTATCAGGATAGCATAACATCCTTTTAAGGTTCATTTTATTCTTAAAAGCAAATGTTGGAAGTTCCCCTACAGTACTTTTTATTTTATCATCCGTGAGCAGGATAGACCAATGCTTCTTAATTATGTTAGTCACAACATTAACATCACTACTGTATTGTAGGGGAAAGGCAAAACATCGTTCCTTGGGGTAACAGTCGTATCACTACTCCTGTCAACTTTCCCCGAGAAATATGGTTTTACCCGTGTAGATCTCATAAAAACACTCAACTCTAGACCTTGCTCTGTTTCTCTTTACATGTACCCCCAAGTTTTAAAATGATGTTTTAGGGTGGTCACTTCACTACTAAACCCCTCTTCTCATGCATTTAACCTAGAGGCTCACATACCTTGACCTTTCACAATATTTGAAAAAACATGCTGGGGGGTGCATACTGGTCCTATGTAGAAGGGAATTTCTATAATACCCCATCCTAAATAATTTAGTATCAAAGGACATATCAGCATGTCTAAGGACTTCAACATCCAGAAACTCAATATTAGTATATGAATACTTAAAAGAAAACCTCAAAAAGGAAGTTGTGCTGTGCAAGTATTCAAGTACCACAAAAATCAGTGGGAGTACTTGTCCACAGCATAAAGATGTCATCCACAAACCTGGTATAAAAACTAACGAACTTAGAAAAAATAATGCTGATTCAATGTATAGGTATTCTCCCATTCCGCTAAGACCATATTGGTGAAGCTATTGGCACAGAATGTCCCCATAGCTACACCAGAGGTCTGCAGGAAATATTCACTGTCAAATAGGAAGACATTATTCTCCAGGATGATTTCAAGACATAGGCAGATTAAATCAATGCTTCTCCAATCAAATGTATTCTGTTGGCATAGATAACTAATAACCAATTCAATACCTTCCCTATTGGGGATAACAATAAATAATTATGTCATAGCCATCATTACAATCAAACTGATATTAACATTTTCATATAAACTCTGCAAAAATTGTTTAGAATCCTTTAACACAACCTTTGAATTATTCAAACTAGGTCTAAGCAATTTATCTACATATATGGAAAACATTAGCCACCCCCCTCCAGCTACAATTGGTCTAAATGAGAGGAAACAGAATCTTTATATATTTTCGGGAGACCCTGAAAGGTTGGAATACATGGGGTCTCAACAATTAAATATTCAGCCAACTCATTGGAAATATTTTCACTTAGTAAACAATCATGGACAGCATTATATACTCTAGAGAAGCTCCCCTATAGTGACTCTTGCATATACATTAGAATCGTTCAACATTGTCTTAATGGAAGAGTAATAATAGAGTATATTATTATTAATAATAATGTGGAGAGGGAGTCTATTCCATAGATGGGAGAGTCTCTGGGACACAAATCTGTCCTGCCAACAAGTCTTGTTGATGTCACAGACCAGGCTGAGGCTGAGCATGTGGGTTACTCGAGTGGAGCTTGACTTGCGGATATGCAGCAGTCCCATCAAGGTGGGGTCCATGATCGCCTTGTATGCCAGACGGAGGTCACCTCTGAGGACTCTGTATGAAACTGAGTAGAGGGATAGGGCTTTTAGCTTATCTGTATATAGTAGATGTTTGAGGCCCTGGATTCTCCTGGTGAGGAACCTCTGTGGTCTCTCCAGCTGCTGCATGTGCTTTGCAAGGTACATGCCGAAAGGGGCATTGTACTCAATAATTGGCCTTATAAGGGAAGAATACAGGGATGTTATGACCGCCTTGTCCCTGGATGAGATACCCTTATTTATGAAGTGGGCCATGTAGAAGGCTTTCTATACAACAGAAACAACACGGTGGTCAAAAGTCAGGTTGCTATCAACCTGGGTGCCCAAATCCCTTACGACTGATTGCGTGCCTAGGACGTTGTTATTAATGTGATAATTTGTGGGGACATCACTCTCCCCAAAGGGGATGATGATGCATTTTTTGGTATTCAGCTTGAGGCCATGTTTCTAGCACCAGTCATTTGTCTGAGTGGGACCCTCTTGGAGGATGACCACATCACTAGGGGAACTGATGACAGCACCCAACTAGCAGTCATCTGAAAACTTGGTCAGCCATAGCCCACTGGTTTTGGCCTGCACCTCAGAAAAGTATATCCCAAATATATGACTTCTTCACCTCTTTCCTTATTTCCTCTTCTTCTTCCTTGATTCTGACCATAATGTCTCCCCACGATACTGCTTTTTCACTTTCAGGTTTGCTTTGATTAAGTAAATCATTCAGATATACATCCTGCAACTCTCCTGATTGTAAGGTTGTAATAATACATCCCTGCTGTGACTCACTGTTTCCCTCAAACAATCTCTCCTAGAAAAAAAAATTGAATCTTGTGAAGGTTCAACAACCTTCACATCATTCTTCTTCTTTGCCTCTCCCTTCTTGTTCACTATAAACATCTGCTTCACTCCTCCAGACACTTCTTCTTCTTCCACTATCTGCTTTTGTGAAGGCTCGTCTTCCTTTGCACTTAAACTTAAATCATTCGACTCTTACTTGATTTCTCTGCTAACAACCTCCTCCATACTAAAATGTTCACCATACTCCTTGCTTCTTCGAGCTGCATCTGCACCTGGACAGGAAAAAGGAGGTGCCACAACAAAAAAAGTCCCCACTCAAAAAGAGTAGGAGACGTTCCCAAATGTCCTGGCCACATTTCCTCTAGTAATATAAATACCACCTTGGGACTACTAGTCTAATGGGACAGACCCAGTCAACAAAAGATAAAAAAAAAAAAAAAAAAGTAAATTCACAAGTTGCCAGATAACCATCTGATTATTTCATTGTCAGACTAGTACTGAGAAGTAACTCAGTAGGACAGACGTGAGGTGCTGGAAACAAATTAACACTAAGTTGGAAGTGCACCTCCTGGCTTGAGTGTTTGAATGGTAGCACTCACTCTGTGCATTTATATACATACCAAAGATTATCATTAATTTAATAGTACCTATTTTGCTCTAGTATCAATATTAAGATTTTACATATAATGGATAGCAAAATTAGAATTATAAATACTACAGCCGAGACCATTTCATAAATTATTCCCCAGCCTGGAAACAGATTGGTTACCTATGCCCTTGGTGAGCTATCAGCTCCTTTAGCATGTGAAAAATCTACAACTTGTTAAGGTATACCCAAATTATCTTTAAGTTTTTTACTAACTGGAGTGGTTGTACACACCCACACACACACACACACACACACACACACACACACACACACACACACACACAGACAGACACACACATACAGACACATGTTTTCCACTGATAATAAATACATCTCTCATACCAGCATGTGTCTATTGTAGTAAGGAAAGCTTTCTATGTAGCACACATCATTAATAAAGGCAAGAGCAAAAGAAGTTATAACCCTCCTATACTCGGAATTTATCCAACCCATAATTGAGTATAACTCACAGTTTGGAATGTGCTTTCCTAAGCACCTGCAGCAATTAGAGAGACCTCAGAGTTTTCTAACAAAGAAGATCAAGGGGCTCCAGCACATGCCTTACACAGACCGTCTAACATCCCTGTCACTATACTCCATATTGTACAGACTTCTTAGGGGAGACTTATGCCTGGCCTACAGAGCAATCCAAGACCCAAACCCAATGAACTTGCTGCACATCCATAAATCAAATGGGACTAGGGCTACTCGTTCCAGGGACCTAAATATGGCCTGTGACTTAAATAGGACATGGTGGAGGGACATATTTATTTCCAAGTGACAGCCGTGTCTTTGGAACAAGCTACCAATTCATGTGGAACAGAACACCTCTATGACATTGTTCAAGATGAACCTGGACAAGTGGATATGGCACAGAAAATTCTTACCAGGGATAGCGCTCACAACCCTCCTGGACATGGACAGTCATCACTAAATGCAATATTGGGTATTGACTAGCATTTCTATGGTATTACATTGGGATGAAATGGCTAGGCTTAAAATGACCTCCAGGTCGATAGCCTAGTAATTTCCTATGATCATATAAAAATGCCTGCCTTTTTAACTTTATGTCAGAAGGGCAAGGATTTAACTTCCATGAGTTCTACTGCATATAACAACCATTTTTATTTACAGTGTATTTAATTCAACCTTTTATTATGCTCTTATTACACTTACACAAATCAATCTCTACCTACATTTTCTCTCTTTTATCCTGACTTGCATTAAAATAATGCATTTTGTGACTGCTGCATCCCTAAATAAAACCGGCAACATCTTGTTAGTACCCTTTTTATTTCATATGCTCCATGATCATTGTTAAATAACTCACATGCCTGAAGCCTGATTATTTTGTATTCTGAATTTCATTCATCAACATTTATAACTTTTTTCCTCAGATATTAATGATTCATTTTGACCAACCTCACAATAAACACATCACTCCCCCTTTCAATCTGATGCTTAAATATTGTTAGCTGCATACCTCTCAACCTATTAGTTCAGGAAATCTGGACAAAGCCAAAAATAATGGGGGTCAGAGGCCCAAAATTAGGTACAGATTTTAAATATTGCTATTATAAACATTGAAAGTTGCTCCAACAGGTCTTGTGTTAGCATGCATTTTTCTGTGGTTGATGTGCCCCTTTTCTGTCTTTGCTGGTTCACCATTTTCTTCTCATTTAATGATGAACTGGGTTACCCCTTTATTGTGTTGACTGTCTCCACGTGTGGCAGCGATGTGCTGCTTTATTGTAGGTGTGCTCTTGGGCATGCTTGCTTGCATTTCTGTGATGTCATGTTGGCCACTCTGACCACATGCACTTTGCTAACATGACTGCTCTACTGATTCTGCCTAATGCTACTTGTGAGCAAGTCCTGATGCATATCTGAGCAGGTAATAGCCACATCACTTTGTGGGATGCTTAATATTTAATGCTGTGCAGCCACAAAGTGTGTATCTATCAATCTCAGTCATAATAACACCACAGAACTGCTTCTGCACCAAATTCTTACTCAGATACCAATGAAAATCCAACACTAATCACTAAATGTATCCCATTCTACAATATCTGTTTATATCACTTCATCTATTCTAATTTACATATTCCAGCCTACACACTCTCATTCTATAGTATATGTTTACAGTGATTCATATCTTCCATTCAATATAATCTGTTCTTCCTAAACAATAATATCTCATACAGTTTCACACTACTAATTACGTAGCAAATTTTCCATGGCAAACAATTCTTTATAACTGTGTCAAAATGTTATTTGTGTTGAATAACCAAATTTAATGATAATGTATAATATGTAAATAACTATGTATACAATTATTTTTCTGAAAAGTCTTCACTTTGTAATTAACAATGATAGATCTGCCAAATTATTGTTGTTAATTTACCAAATTCAGTACTATTAATAATTTGCAAATAATTATGCACAGAATGATTTTCTTGATTATCTAAACTTTGAAAATGAGAGCTATGTCACATTTATTTATTTATTTATTGACATTTGTTAACCGGGTTGGTCCAACTGAGCTTGTGGCCCATTTTCAGTGAAGACCAGAGAAAAGCTCCAAAAAATTCAAACAGTTTACAGAGAATCAAACATCTGAGTGAAAAATATGGTCAAAATCAGTTATACAAGAACATTAGAGAGACAAAGCAGAAACGCAAACACATGATATATACATATCAATATTTTTTACAGACTAAAAAATATATTTACATATTTACAAAAAGAGTTAAGTCCAACAATATTGATTGTAGAGTTTAATAAGTATCCACAATAGTGGAGAACTTAGCTGTATGTGGAGGGACAGAGAAGGTATATAGTAGGGTTGTGGGGAGCTTAAGTGGGGCTTGACAAGGACATATTTTGGAGTTGAGTAGATGAAGTTTGAGTTTTTCTTTAAAGTGGGATGGGTGAATGATGGAAAAATTGTCTCTTGGGAGTTTGTTCCAGGCTTGGGCAATGGAGTCTTTATATAGGATCTTGCCAGCTATTTTTTTTGGGTTGGTAGATTTGTACAGGCTAACACAGAAGGCCTTTGGCTAACGAAGTTTGCAGATGACTGCAAACTAGGAGCCATAGTTGAGTCCCCAAATGATGTGGACAACCTACAGAAGGGCCTCACTGAGACAGATGGCTGGTGTCAGTGCCATGGCCTCAAGCTCAATGCCAAAAAGTGCATTGTCATCCCCTTTGGTAAAAACTCTGCACCCATGAACTAATACATAGGCGGCAGTCTACTTAATGCTGAATGTGTGCCTGTCCCTGGAGGAGTGCTTACTACCTAGAAGCAGTAGTTTTATTGGCCATTTTGGGTCAATTCTAAACTCCTTGATCTATCTCTCTTAAAACCCAGCTGCCTCGTGGTTTTGGCATCTTTTCAGGCTTGCTAGTTGTTGCTGAAGCACCTACCAAGGGGAGAAAACACTGAGAGAAGAAAAGGAGCCACTTTTGTGATTTTAAGTATTTTCTTCTGATCTTTTGTTAAGTTTTACTGCTATGCCACCTATTTTTTGGCATTTTCCGGCTTGCTAAAGTTTATATCTGTAACAGTAACAGTACTTGGAACACATCTAGAGCCTGTTTACTGCATTTCCTGTGTTGCACTTAATTTAAAATCATTTTTTTCTCTAAAAACCGCATTTTACCTGATTTTGGCCTAGCACTCAAGTGTGGGGTCATTTATTGCACTGTTGCGATTATTTTGCTGCTTGTGTATCTCTGCTACCTTTAAACTACAACAAAACAAAAAAATCTTGCTTTTTTCCCACTTTCTGAAAGTTAAGAAAGTTCAGTTACAGATTTGCTGTTCTGAAGTGTTTGGAAGTTTCTAGACGGCCAGTGCTTGCTTGGGATAAAGGGAAGTCTCTGTGTTCACCAGTGGGAGTGGTTAACACTGAACAGCCTGCCTGTCCCTGGAGGAGTGGTTACTACCTAGAAGCTGTAGTTTTATTGGCCATTTTGGGTCAATTCTAAACTCCTTGATCTCTCTCTCTCTCTTAAAACCCTACAACTCTCTTTTTGCGCGGTTATGCGCACGGAGCAGTGTCGAGCAGTTTTGCGCACTGAGCAGCGTCGGGCAGCACCGCCTAAACAGGTTTAAACTATTCCAGGCTCCACAAAGTCTGCTCTTCACTTTTTCCCTTAGAACTGTTCAAACTCTCAAAGTAATTACTATATTCTCTTTCTAAAGCCCTGCACTTGCTCAGCTCTTATAAGGAAACACTAACTAACTAAAGCACTACACCCACCTTGACTTCTCATAAGTATTAGGCTCCCAATTGGTCCTTCCTGATCAAGTGAAAAATCAGTTCCCTTCCCTAATCTGATCAGTAAAAAAACAGTTCCCTATACTAATCTGGTATGTCCAAGGGTCAGTTTCAAGGTTACTCTCCAGTCCAGCTGGTGAATCTGGGAATTTTGAGGCAATGTTACAATTGCCTTATGTACACAGACAACCCTCTCCTCCTTCCAACAAACTCTAATACATGTGAGAGATGCAGTTACACAGCCAAACTGGAGGCAGAACTCTCTCAATCCAAGACTGGCACAGTCAGTCAGGAAGAAAAGGTAACCACCCACACCACAAATCCAGTCTCACACAGACCTATTGCATCTGCATACCCAACACATAAACTCACAAAAACATACTCGGAGGCTCTAAATAAAAATCTGCCTAAACAGCAAAGACCTCCTAAGCAGATATCCAAGCAACACAGCCACCCCTCAACAATACCCACGAATCACATATCTCACAAAATCAGTGTGCCTCACAGTCACAGCCCTTAAGGCCAAACAACACACCAAATACACTTGTTATAGGGGACTCTATTGTCCGACACACTGACGTCCTGCTCACCAGACTGAACAAGGAGAAGGTCACTGTAAGCTGCCTGTCAGGTGCCAGGATCCACCACATAATGCAAGCACTCAGGTCACTCCAAAGCAAGTACAAGTATGAGTCCATCATTGTCCATGCTGGTGTGAATGATCTGAAATGTACCTCCCTGGACTACATGAAAAGAGACATAGAGGAGCTCTCTGACCATGTAGCCCAGGCTGGTATGACCCTGACCTTAAGTAGCATCTTGCCCTCACCAAGAATGATGCCACAGTATAAAGACAAAATGATCAGTTTCAACAATTGGCTAAAGTATTGGTGTCATTCAAAGGGGATCCAGTGTTTGTCAGCCTGGGATGACATGCTCGACAAGCCATGTTGCTTCTCTAGGGACAGCTTGCACCTGTCACCTTTAGGCTTTCGTATACTGGCCAAGGCTCTTGCCACCCCCATAGTGTCTTTTTTAGGCAAGGCACAAAGGACAAATCCACCTCCATAGACAACCCAAGGATAAAAAAACTAAAGGTAATGCTACTCAATACCAGAAGTCTAAACCTCAAGATGCACGCACTCGAGGCTCTCCTCAGTATGGAGAAAATCGATGTCTGTGCAGTAACAGAAACCTGGTTCAAGGCTCCTGAGAGCACCCCAGCACCACCAGGTTATAACTCATACCATGCGTTTTGGTCCCAAAACTCGGACCAAAGCACAAAAGGAGGGGGAGTATCTATATTCATCAAAGATACCTACACCTCCAGGTTAGTGGCACTGCACGAACCATCGGAAACCATCCATGTGCAACTAACAGCAGGAAAAACTGCCTTTCAGTTTGTAGCCTGCTACAGAACACCCTCCCTATTACAGGAACCCCACTTGGCATTCCTGAAAACACTGGAGAATATGAAGGTCTCTCCAAACACTATGTTATTGGGTGACTTCAACTACCCAAGCATTGACTGGGAAAACTACTCAAGCCCAAACACCCTCAGCCAACGGTTCCTTGAATTTATAAACTCTAACGCAATGGAACAACTGGTCACCACTCCCACAAGAGGGAACAACATATTGGACCTGGTCATCACCAACATGGGGACTCTATGTTCCACACCAGAGGTAAACCCCTCATTGGTAAGATCAGACCATAAACAAATTTCCCTGGACATCCATATCCCGTCCCCACCCCCAGCCAAGGAAATCACTGTAAAGAATTTCTCAAAAGCCAACTTTGCACTTCTCAAGACTGAGGTGGAATCCTTCAAAGCCCCTGGGCCAGAGGATAATACAGCCCAATCCACAGAATCCTTTACAAATGCATTCTATGAGCACCTGCAGGAATGCATGGATTGTGCTATCCCAAATAAAACCGAGACTCACTCCTCCAAAAACAGGAAAACGGTCTGGTGAACCCCGGCCATAAATAAGCTATACAACAGAAGGAGGAAGCTAGTACATGACAGAACAAAATCCCAAAAAGGGAAGGCATCTCTGATCAGTATTAGCAAGAAACTTCGATCCCTCATAAAATCATCAAAGGCCAGCTTCGAAAGAAAAATTGCCCTAGACACTAAAGATAATCACAAGGCCTTCTTTAGTTATGTCAGGAACATGGGCGGAAACTCCCAGATATGCTCTGAATTGTTGCATAACGGTACAAAATATACCAAACCTACAGACATAACCAACATCCTGGCAGACAGATTCAGCGCAAACTTCTCCCCCCCTTCCCCCCCAAAGGAGCAAATGCCTATCCCAACTGAATGTAACCTCCATGACATCACAGATGCAGAGGTGAAAGCTGCCCTCTCCAAAGCAAAAAACACAGCATCTATGGGACCGGACAGTGTCCCAGGTTGTGTCTTACACGAGCTCCAAGAAGAACTGAACCCTCACATTAAGTCACTGTTCAAACTTAGCCTTACTACAGGATATGTACCCAAAGAATGGCGTACAGCTACAGTGGTCCCACTCCACAAAGGTGGTGCCACAACGGACCCCGGAAACTATCGCCCCATAAGCCTGACTAGTCTGGTCTGTAAAGCTAGGGAGCGTATTATCATGGAACTCATAAACAAAGACATTGGGAGCCTCCAGACACTGGACCCTACCCAATTCGGCTTTGTTAAGGGCAGGTCTTGCCTCTTAAACCTAGTTGATTTCTTTGAAACAGTTACCAAAGCCATAGATGAGGGCAAGGTAGTCCACACAGCCTACCTGGACTTCACAAAAGCTTTCGACACAATACCCCACTCGGGCATCATAAATAAGCTTACCAGCTTAAATATCAACCCCTATATCGCAAGATGGGTTGCAAACTGGCTCAGAGATAGAACCCACATGGTCAGAATCACAGGTGCCATGTCCGAATCCAAACCAGTTACAAGTGGCGTCCCACAGGGCTCAGTTCTGGGATCTCTCTTGTTCGGTATATACTTCTCTGAGGTTCAGGCTAACACGGGGGGATTATGGCTGACAAAGTTTGCAGATGACTGCAAACTGGGGGCCATAATCGAATCTCCAGCTGACACAAGCATCCTCCAAAAGGGTCTCACAGAGATGGATGCTTGGTGCCAGAGCCACGGCCTCAAGCTAAATGCTAAAAAGTGCATAGTCATCCCTTTTGGGAAAAACAAGGTGCCCACAAATTACCACATAGGTGGTAATCCATTAAGTACGGAAGAAGTAATTAGAGATTTGGGGACCAACGTAGATAGTAATCTCTCCTTTGATAATCACGTTGCCAAAGTGGTTAGAAAGACCTTCTATATAGCCCACCTTATCATGAAAGGGTACACATCTAGATCAAGAGAGGTCATTGTGCCCCTCTACTCGTCACTCATCAGGCCCATAATTGAATACAGTGCCCCTTTTGGGATGTACCTTACCCGACACCTGCAGTAACTGGAGAAAGCCCAAAAGTACCTCACCAAGAGGATCATGGGCTACAAACAGATGTCCTATGCAGCTCAACTAAAGAAACTCCAGCTGTACTCAGTTGCTTACCGCCTTCTCAGAGGCGATTTATGCCTGATGTACAAAGCCATGTCAAACCCAGAATTAATGGACATGCTCCACCTCAAAAAATCCAAGTCCCTTAGAGCTACACTCTCCAGGGACCTAAACCTCAGCACAAAAATAAATAGGACATGCTGGAGGGATAGATTCATTTCCCAGAGGCTCCCCTCACTCTGGAATAGAATCCCAATTCATGTTTGACATAGCCCCTTGGTGACCCTCTTCAAGCGAAATCTGGACGCGTGGATGGGAAATCACAAATTCACCCCTGGGATCTCTTCTGTGTCCCTGCTAGACAGAGGCACAGTAAACTAATCTTAAAGGGTACCTTCTGTGACCTACTTTACAGAGGCACAGTAGGCTAATCTAATAGGGAGGCGGAAGACAAATACACTCTGGCTAGGCTTATAAATACCCTAGGGCAGATAGCCTAGTATCTACCTATGAAGCTATGAAGAGACCTGGGGACCCAGGTGGACAGTAGTCTCTCCTTTGATAATCACATCACCACAGTAGTCAGGAAATCCTTCTATGTGGCACACCTCATCACAAAAGGGTTCTCATCTAGGAAAAAAGAGGTCATTGTTCCCCTCTACTCGACACTCATTAGACCCATTATAGAGTACAATGCACCTTTTGGAATGTACCTCACAAGACATCTGCAGCAGTTGGAAAGGCCACAGAAGTACATCACAAAGAGGATTACTGGCCTCAAACAGATGCCCTACACTGACCATCTCAAAAAACTCCAGCTTTACTGTTCAGCATATCACCTACTCTGAGGTGATCTCTGCCTAACATATAAAGCTATGTCAAACCCAGAGCTGTTGGACATGCTACACCTAAAGAAATCTCAATCCCTCCAAGCTACAGCTCTAGGGACCTAAACCTTGTCACCACAATAAACAGGACATGCTGGAGGGATAGATTCCTGTCCCAGAGACTTCCCATACCCTGGAACAAGCTACCCATCTATGTCAAGCAAAGTTCCTCATTAGCACTCCTCAAGAAAAATCTTGATAAGTGGATGGGAAATAGGAAATACACCCTGGGGATCACTTATGTGGCTCTGCTTGACAGGGGCACAGGAATATAACTTTCTTGGGTGGCGTCAGCCAGGGAACCTCGTTGGCTAGGCTTACTTAGGCCTGTGGGCCGATAGCCTAGTACCTACCTATGAACCTATGAACCTAAGTAGTTGCTGATTAGAGGTATGGAGAGTCCACAGAGGAGTATAGATAGAGTTGAAGGAAGAGAGAGCAGGGCAGGATGAAGGTTTGTAAAGAATGAAGTGCAACATTTGAAGTTGTGACAGCAGTAGAAGATGGGGGAATTCTAACCAGTGGAGAGTATTTAGGGCAAGGCAGTGATGTATATTGCATGGAGAGTTTGTGATAAATCTAGCTATCTTGTGGTAAGTTTGTTGGAGTGTGTTTAAAGTAGTAGTTTGGATGTTGGTGAGTACTGGGGCAACATATAGAAGGGAGGGAGGGGGAAGAGCTTGTACAAGGGAGAGTCTGGCACTTGTAGCTAGAATTTTTTGTTGCGATACAGTAAACCAAGTTTCTGGTGAGTCTTTTTTATACTTTGGAGGATGTGCAAGTTGAATTTGAGTTCATCATCTATGATGACCCCAAGGAGTTTAGTGTGAGCTTCAGGTTGGATAGCAGTGTTATTAGAGGAAGTAATAGTAAAGGTGGATTTAAGGTGAGAGAGATCGGGGGAAAAATAATAAGAGTTTGTTCTTTTTAGGGTTCAGAATGAGTAGATTCCTGGATAACCACTGTTCAGTGGATAGGAAGGCCTGTTGAGTAAGAGTGTGAAGATTGGAGATATTGCCTGAGATGGAGATGAGAGTCAAGTCGTCTGCATATTGGATGAGGGAGGATTGTTTACAAGATGTAGAGAGATCATTGGTAAAGACATTAAATAGGAGGGGACCCAGGATGGAACCTTGTGGTACCCCGGTTGGGACAGGTATGAATGGAGAAGTGGAAGAGAGCCATTTAACAGATTGCTGCTTGTAGGATAAGTAAGTGGAGAACCAGGCAAGGGAGGAAGAAGATAGATTGAGGTCTACAGGTTTAGATAGCAGTAGGGGATGGGAGACTATATCAAAGGCTTTAGAAAGGTCAAGGAAGAGACATGATATGAGTTTGTTATTGTCTAGGGCCTCAGCAATTGTATGTTTAAAGGATAAGAGGGCAGTAGTTGTGCTGTGGCTGGGACGGAAACCATGCTGAGTGGGAGTAAGGAGGTTTTGCTGGAGGAAGAAGTTGAGTAGCTGTGAGTGGATACATTTTTCAAGAATCTTAGTGAGGGGAGATAGAATAGCTATAGGTCGGTAGTTAGATGGGTCTGTAGAGTTTCAACCTTTATGCAGGGGAATAATGAAAAAGGATTTCCATAGGGTAGGGATGGTGGATTCCTGAATAGATCTACTGATTAGTATAGATACTGGATAGGCAATGGAGTCAGCAGCAAGTCTGAGGAAGGTAGGAGGTATATTGGCAGTATAGGGAGAGCAGGGTTTGAGTTTGTGAAGAAGAGATCTGATGTAGGAGGTAGGAACCGGATGTAAAGAGAATAGCTGTTTGTTAGAATGACTGGGAGGAGCAGGCAGAGAAGTTGTGCTACAGATGGAAGGTATGAGTGTCTGAATGGTTTCAATAAAGTGTTTATTAAGAAGAGTAGCAGTTTCCAGAGGAGATGTATTTGGGTAGGGGCAGGAAGTTGAGGGGCAGCATGGAGAGAGAATTTTGTTAATAGTATATCAGAACTTGCGAGGGTTGGATTTGTTATTGAATTGGGCAGAGATATAAAGGACTTTTGTCATTATTGGATTGTTTTTTGTAAGATTTCTGAGGTGTCTATAATTATGTAGACAGAGGTAATTCCTTTGTTTGATCCAGGCTTGGTGTGTATAATTATGTAACAGAGGTAATTCCTTTGTTTGATCCAGGCTTGGTGTGTATAATTATGTAGCAGAAGTAATTCCTTTGCTTGATCCAGGCTTGGCGTGTATCATTATGTAGCAGAGGTAATTCCTTTGTTTGATCCAGGCTTGGTGTGTATAATTATGTAACAGAGGTAATTCCTTTGTTTGATCCAGGCTTGGTGTGTATAATTATGTAACAGAGGTAATTCCTTTGTTTGATCCAGGCTTGGTGTGTATAATTATGTAGCAGAGGTAATTCCTTTGTTTGATCCAGGCTTGGTGTGTATAATTATGTAGCAGAGGTAATTCCTTTGTTTGATCCAGGCTTGGTGTGTATAATTATGTAACAGAGGTAATTCCTTTGTTTGATCCAGGCTTGGTGTGTATAATTATGTAACAGAGGTAATTCCTTTGTTTGATCCAGGCTTGGTGTGTATAATTATGTAGCAGAGGTAATTCCTTTGTTTGATCCAGGCTTGGTGTGTATAATTATGTAACAGAGGTAATTCCTTTGTTTGATCCAGGCTTGGTGTGTATAATTATGTAACAGAGGTAATTCCTTTGTTTGATCCAGGCTTGGTGTGTATAATTATGTAGCAGAGGTAATTCCTTTGTTTGATCCAGGCTTGGTGTGTATAATTATGTAACAGAGGTAATTCCTTTGTTTGATCCAGGCTTGGTGTGTATAATTATGTAACAGAGGTAATTCCTTTGTTTGATCCAGGCTTGGTGTGTATAATTATGTAGCAGAGGTAATTCCTTTGTTTGATCCAGGCTTGGTGTGTATAATTATGTAACAGAGGTAATTCCTTTGTTTGATCCAGGCTTGGTGTGTATAATTATGTAGCAGAGGTAATTCCTTTGTTTGATCCAGGCTTGGTGTGTATAATTATGTAACAGAGGTAATTCCTTTGTTTGATCCAGGCTTGGTGTGTATAATTATGTAGCAGAGGTAATTCCTTTGTTTGATCCAGGCTTGGTGTGTATAATTATGTAACAGAGGTAATTCCTTTGTTTGATCCAGGCTTGGTGTGTATAATTATGTAGCAGAGGTAATTCCTTTGTTTGATCCAGGCTTGGTGTGTATAATTATGTAGCAGAGGTAATTCCTTTGTTTGATCCAGGCTTGGTGTGTATAATTATGTAGCAGAGGTAATTCCTTTGTTTGATCCAGGCTTGGTGTGTATAATTATGTAACAGAGGTAATTCCTTTGTTTGATCCAGGCTTGGTGTGTATAATTATGTAACAGAGGTAATTCCTTTGTTTGATCCAGGCTTGGTGTGTATAATTATGTAGCAGAGGTAATTCCTTTGTTTGATCCAGGCTTGGTGTGTATAATTATGTAACAGAGGTAATTCCTTTGTTTGATCCAGGCTTGGTGTGTATAATTATGTAGCAGAGGTAATTCCTTTGTTTGATCCAGGCTTGGTGTGTATAATTATGTAGCAGAGGTAATTCCTTTGTTTGATCCAGGCTTGGTGTGTATAATTATGTAGCAGAGGTAATTCCTTTGTTTGATCCAGGCTTGGTGTGTATAATTATGTAACAGAGGTAATTCCTTTGTTTGATCCAGGCTTGGTGTGTATAATTATGTAGCAGAGGTAATTCCTTTGTTTGATCCAGGCTTGGTGTGTATAATTATGTAACAGAGGTAATTCCTTTGTTTGATCCAGGCTTGGTGTGTATAATTATGTAGCAGAGGTAATTCCTTTGTTTGATCCAGGCTTGGTGTGTATAATTATGTAGCAGAGGTAATTCCTTTGTTTGATCCAGGCTTGGTGTGTATAATTATGTAGCAGAGGTAATTCCTTTGTTTGATCCAGGCTTGGTGTGTATAATTATGTAACAGAGGTAATTCCTTTGTTTGATCCAGGCTTGGTGTGTATAATTATGTAGCAGAGGTAATTCCTTTGTTTGATCCAGGCTTGGTGTGTATAATTATGTAACAGAGGTAATTCCTTTGTTTGATCCAGGCTTGGTGTGTATAATTATGTAGCAGAGGTAATTCCTTTGTTTGATCCAGGCTTGGTGTGTATAATTATGTAACAGAGGTAATTCCTTTGTTTGATCCAGGCTTGGTGTGTATAATTATGTAACAGAGGTAATTCCTTTGTTTGATCCAGGCTTGGTGTGTATAATTATGTAGCAGAGGTAATTCCTTTGTTTGATCCAGGCTTGGTGTGTATAATTATGTAGCAGAGGTAATTCCTTTGTTTGATCCAGGCTTGGTGTGTATAATTATGTAACAGAGGTAATTCCTTTGTTTGATCCAGGCTTGGTGTGTATAATTATGTAACAGAGGTAATTCCTTTGTTTGATCCAGGCTTGGTGTGTATAATTATGTAGCAGAGGTAATTCCTTTGTTTGATCCAGGCTTGGTGTGTATAATTATGTAGCAGAGGTAATTCCTTTGTTTGATCCAGGCTTGGTGTGTATAATTATGTAGCAGAGGTAATTCCTTTGTTTGATCCAGGCTTGGTGTGTATAATTATGTAACAGAGGTAATTCCTTTGTTTGATCCAGGCTTGGTGTGTATAATTATGTAACAGAGGTAATTCCTTTGTTTGATCCAGGCTTGGTGTGTATAATTATGTAGCAGAGGTAATTCCTTTGTTTGATCCAGGCTTGGTGTATATAATTATGTAGCAGAGGTAATTCCTTTGTTTGATCCAGGCTTGGTGTGTATAATTATGTAACAGAGGTAATTCCTTTGTTTGATCCAGGCTTGGTGTGTATAATTATGTAGCAGAGGTAATTCCTTTGTTTGATCCAGGCTTGGTGTGTATAATTATGTAGCAGAGGTAATTCCTTTGTTTGATCCAGGCTTGGTGTGTATAATTATGTAGCAGAGGTAATTCCTTTGTTTGATCCAGGCTTGGTGTGTATAATTATGTAACAGAGGTAATTCCTTTGTTTGATCCAGGCTTGGTGTGTATAATTATGTAGCAGAGGTAATTCCTGTGTTTGATCCAGGCTTGGTGTGTATAATTATGTAGCAGAGGTAATTCCTTTGTTTGATCCAGGCTTGGTGTGTATAATTATGTAGCAGAGGTAATTCCTTTGTTTGATCCAGGCTTGGTGTGTATAATTATGTAACAGAGGTAATTCCTTTGTTTGATCCAGGCTTGGTGTGTATAATTATGTAGCAGAGGTAATTCCTTTGTTTGATCCAGGCTTGGTGTGTATAATTATGTAGCAGAGGTAATTCCTTTGTTTGATCCAGGCTTGGTGTGTATAATTATGTAACAGAGGTAATTCCTTTGTTTGATCCAGGCTTGGTGTGTATAATTATGTAGCAGAGGTAATTCCTTTGTTTGATCCAGGCTTGGTGTGTATAATTATGTAGCAGAGGTAATTCCTTTGTTTGATCCAGGCTTGGTGTGTATAATTATGTAACAGAGGTAATTCCTTTGTTTGATCCAGGCTTGGTGTGTATAATTATGTAGCAGAGGTAATTCCTTTGTTTGATCCAGGCTTGGTGTGTATAATTATGTAGCAGAGGTAATTCCTGTGTTTGATCCAGGCTTGGTGTATATAATTATGTAACAGAGGTAATTCCTTTGTTTGATCCAGGCTTGGTGTGTATAATTATGTAGCAGAGGTAATTCCTTTGTTTGATCCAGGCTTGGTGTGTATAATTATGTAACAGAGGTAATTCCTTTGTTTGATCCAGGCTTGGTGTGTATAATTATGTAACAGAGGTAATTCCTTTGTTTGATCCAGGCTTGGTGTGTATAATTATGTAACAGAGGTAATTCCTTTGTTTGATCCAGGCTTGGTGTGTATAATTATGTAGCAGAGGTAATTCCTTTGTTTGATCCAGGCTTGGTGTGTATAATTATGTAACAGAGGTAATTCCTTTGTTTGATCCAGGCTTGGTGTGTATAATTATGTAGCAGAGGTAATTCCTTTGTTTGATCCAGGCTTGGTGTGTATAATTATGTAGCAGAGGTAATTCCTTTGTTTGATCCAGGCTTGGTGTATATAATTATGTAACAGAGGTAATTCCTTTGTTTGATCCAGGCTTGGTGTGTATAATTATGTAGCAGAGGTAATTCCTTTGTTTGATCCAGGCTTGGTGTGTATAATTATGTAACAGAGGTAATTCCTTTGTTTGATCCAGGCTTGGTGTGTATAATTATGTAACAGAGGTAATTCCTTTGTTTGATCCAGGCTTGGTGTGTATAATTATGTAGCAGAGGTAATTCCTTTGTTTGATCCAGGCTTGGTGTGTATAATTATGTAACAGAGGTAATTCCTTTGTTTGATCCAGGCTTGGTGTGTATAATTATGTAACAGAGGTAATTCCTTTGTTTGATCCAGGCTTGGTGTGTATAATTATGTAGCAGAGGTAATTCCTTTGTTTGATCCAGGCTTGGTGTGTATAATTATGTAGCAGAGGTAATTCCTTTGTTTGATCCAGGCTTGGTGTGTATAATTATGTAGCAGAGGTAATTCCTTTGTTTGATCCAGGCTTGGTGTGTATAATTATGTAACAGAGGTAATTCCTTTGTTTGATCCAGGCTTGGTGTGTATAATTATGTAGCAGAGGTAATTCCTCTGTTTGATCCAGGCTTGGTGTATATAATTATGTAGCAGAGGTAATTCCTTTGTTTGATCCAGGCTTGGTGTGTATAATTATGTAACAGAGGTAATTCCTTTGTTTGATCCAGGCTTGGTGTGTATAATTATGTAACAGAGGTAATTCCTTTGTTTGATCCAGGCTTGGTGTATATAATTATGTAACAGAGGTAATTCCTTTGTTTGATCCAGGCTTGGTGTGTATAATTATGTAACAGAGGTAATTCCTTTGTTTGATCCAGGCTTGGTGTGTATAATTATGTAACAGAGGTAATTCCTTTGTTTGATCCAGGCTTGGTGTGTATAATTATGTAACAGAGGTAATTCCTTTGTTTGATCCAGGCTTGGTGTGTATAATTATGTAACAGAGGTAATTCCTTTGTTTGATCCAGGCTTGGTGTGTATAATTATGTAACAGAGGTAATTCCTTTGTTTGATCCAGGCTTGGTGTGTATAATTATGTAGCAGAGGTAATTCCTTTGTTTGATCCAGGCTTGGTGTGTATAATTATGTAACAGAGGTAATTCCTTTGTTTGATCCAGGCTTGGTGTGTATAATTATGTAGCAGAGGTAATTCCTTTGTTTGATCCAGGCTTGGTGTGTATAATTATGTAACAGAGGTAATTCCTTTGTTTGATCCAGGCTTGGTGTATATAATTATGTAACAGAGGTAATTCCTTTGTTTGATCCAGGCTTGGTGTGTATAATTATGTAACAGAGGTAATTCCTTTGTTTGATCCAGGCTTGGTGTATATAATTATGTAACAGAGGTAATTCCTTTGTTTGATCCAGGCTTGGTGTGTATAATTATGTAACAGAGGTAATTCCTTTGTTTGATCCAGGCTTGGTGTATATAATTATGTAACAGAGGTAATTCCTTTGTTTGATCCAGGCTTGGTGTGTATAATTATGTAACAGAGGTAATTCCTTTGTTTGATCCAGGCTTGGTGTGTATATAATTATGTAACAGAGGTAATTCCTTTGTTTGATCCAGGCTTGGTGTGTATAATTATGTAACAGAGGTAATTCCTTTGTTTGATCCAGGCTTGGTGTGTATAATTATGTAGCAGAGGTAATTCCTTTGTTTGATCCAGGCTTGGTGTGTATAATTATGTAACAGAGGTAATTCCTTTGTTTGATCCAGGCTTGGTGTATATAATTATGTAACAGAGGTAATTCCTTTGTTTGATCCAGGCTTGGTGTGTATAATTATGTAACAGAGGTAATTCCTTTGTTTGATCCAGGCTTGGTGTGTATAATTATGTAACAGAGGTAATTCCTTTGTTTGATCCAGGCTTGGTGTGTATAATTATGTAGCAGAGGTAATTCCTTTGTTTGATCCAGGCTTGGTGTGTATAATTATGTAGCAGAGGTAATTCCTTTGTTTTGATCCAGGCTTGGTGTGTATAATTATGTAGCAGAGGTAATTCCTTTGTTTGATCCAGGCTTTCCAAGCTCTATCTCTTTTTACCATAACGTACTTAGTTTCTTTTGAGAGCCAGGAAGCATAATTTGCTTTTATTCTATCCTTCCTAGAGGGAGCAAGTGAGTTCAGGGTATTCAGAAAGATGTTATTGAACCTAGTAACTGCTTCACTGAGAGGGATTTTTTTAAGGATGGACCAGTCAATGGTGGATAGAACAGAGCTGAATTGGACTACATTAAAATTAGAGAGTTTTCAGCAATCTCTATAAAGATGGGATTTGGGGGGTTGGATGGTGTATCTAAGGAGTGAGGTGGGGAAGTGGTCACTAAGTTGGTCTGGTAGGGTAGTGGGGTTGTGGTAGTGGTGAGGGGAGTTGGTGAGTATCCAGTCAATCATGGAGCTGGAAGATGAGTTTTTTATGGAGACGGGTGGGTGAAGATATCAGTTGATGGAAACCATGCAGTTTGATGCTGAGTTGTGGAGAGTCAGTTTTAAGTTTAGCCCAATCTAGGTTAACATCGCCTAACATGAGGGTTTCATAGGGAATACTGTATGAAAAACAGGATAAGATATTCTCTAAAGTGGATGAATTGTTTCCAGGAGGGATATAGATGGTGGCAACAGCTAGTTTTTTTGTGAGGGTTAAGGTGGCAATTAAAGATGATGAGTTCAGCTGGGTGAAAGTAAGGGATGGGTGTGGGGAAAGGTGAGAGACTGTGGCTATTGGAGTGGAGCATGGCTACACCCCCCCCTTTTTTGGGAATCTATCAGAGCAATAGATATTATAGCCTGGTGGGATAATTTCATTGTTAGTGATATGTGGCTTAAGCCAGGTTTCAGATAAGGAAAGGATGCGAGGGTTTGTATGCATTATCCAGGCATGAAAATTGGTGATTTTGTTGGTTAGGCTTTAAATATTTAGAGAATATATCGCCAGGTGCTTGAATATGGATGAGTTTAGTGCAAGAGGATGGGTATGATGAGAAGTGTTTGGGGAAGGAAGGGAGGTAAAAGATAAGGGGGGTGTTTGATTGAGGGAAGAGGGGGAGGGGCCAGGGTTGGGGTGGACATCCCCAGATATGAGTAAGTTATTAATGGGAAAAGGGAGTACAGTAGTACATAGGTGTAGTTTGTGTAACTTGGGTTTAGATTTGTAGGTAGGAGGGTGGCTTTGCAATACAGACAGCTTCTGAAGAGAAGAGGTGGGGAGCATGTAAAGGGCTGGGGAGATATGAAAGTAGGAAGGTGTAGAATGAGTGTCAAAGGTATAGGAAGTATGAGAGCATAAAAAAGAATAAGGAAAGTGTGAGTGATAAGAGGTTAGAGCAGAGAGAAGTAGGAGTGAGGTGCATTATATGCATGATAGTACTATTCTATATGTCACAGCATTATTTGTTACTGTAACTTTTTCCCTTGGGCTGCCACTGTAAAGTGGCTCTTGTCTGAGGCCAGTCAGCCTATCTTACTTAATAAATGTAAATAAACAGACAGAAGAAAGAATACCAAACAAGAAATAGTAGTAATTCATAGATTCATAGGTGAATACTAGGCTAAACGCTCTTGTGTGCCATCTTAAACCTAGATAATTATCCCATTACTTTAAATTACTTTTACCCAGTTCCAAGGTCTATAATTATATACCTCCCATAGGATAGTGATTAGTTCTGGGTGAGATGGTGCTTGCTTTGCCATATTGTAGGATAGAGTACTTATCAGCTGCCTCTGTCCATAAGTAGTACATGGGACAGTCCTTGAATAAATTTTCTCAATCCCATCTATAGATCCAAGTTATGCTTGACTAGGGGAGACAAGGATGAACTTTGCTTTCCCTGGATGGGTAGTCTG
Source organism: Protopterus annectens (assembly GCF_019279795.1). Lineage (NCBI taxonomy): Eukaryota > Metazoa > Chordata > Ceratodontiformes > Protopteridae > Protopterus > Protopterus annectens. The sequence continues at coordinate 1,215,706,721 of NC_056726.1, forward strand.
TTCCAGACTAGTAGTAGCCTCTGAGAGACACCTGTCTCTCTAAACCATTCTGTTTAAGTTGTAGAAGACATTGAGGTCCCTGGAACAAGTATTTCTGATACCATATGTCTTGCAGATGTGTGGTAGAGCCATCAGTAATGGTCAGAGGATGCCTTATAAGGTAGACACAGGTCCGCCTTCAAGAGTCTGTAGAATTCAGAATACAGTGACAGTGCTTTGAGTGGGCCATGTAGGGCATATGTTTTATGCCCTGTATTCTTTTTGCAAACAACCGCTTCGGGCATTCATATTGTTGCAGATGCCTGACTAGATACATGCTGAAGGGGGGCATTATACTCTATGACTGGCCTGATAAGAGCAGAGTAAATTGTAATAATGAGATCCCTAGACTTGGAAGCTATCCCTTTGCTTATAAACTGTGCAATATAGGACCTTCTCACCACTATGGATGCATGTTGGTCAAATGTTGGGTCATTGTTCACATATGTTCCCAAATCCCAAAGTATGGGGCTGACTCTTACTAGTGTATTGTCAGTGTCAATGTGGTAAATTCCTAGGGTAGTGGATTTCCTGAAAGACACAATAATGCAATGTTTGGCATCTAGTTTTAGTCTATGGCTGTGACAGCAGTTATTTATTTGGGACAGGCGTTCTTGCAGAATGTTTTATGGTTTGACCTGATGAGGGAAGGTGATACCCAAGAGGTGGAGCATGACTCGCCAATATTAGTAAGGATAATGTCAAGGCTCTAGTGGGTACTCTCACAAGTTGTTCCAGAGTATTTACATTAACAAAATCCAGGAATTTCTGTGCTTGTACACTAGTGGTGGTGAATGTTTCCCAGTCTATAGTTGGACAGCTAAAGTCACCAAGAAAAATGATACCGGGTTTAAATCTAAGTGACTCCAGTTCTTGTAAGTAGGCATCATGTCTATCTTTGGTCATAGAGTGAGTTCTATAACTTGCTATAATGTGATAAGGGACTTTACTGATGGACAGTTGGACATGAAGAAGTTCCAAAGCATTATGCTGTTTAACCAGCCTGGAAAACATTGAGACACCTCCACCTTGAGTTCCCTCCTGCACAATAGCAGATGTCCGGAAGGCATTTTACTCCAGCACATTAGAAGTACTCTCCACTGATTTAAACCATGTGTTTGTCACTATGCAGATGTCTATGTCCTCCAAGGTGAGGAGGGCTTGTAGGGAGTATAGTTTTTTTGCTTAGGCTCCTAGCATTGATCATTAACATCTTAATATTATCTTTTGTTCTTACAGTTAGGTTTGTAGGTATATCTGGTTGGCATTGCCTAAAAAAGACATTATGGGGTGCAGAACGTCTTAGCCAATATTCCATAACCTAGAGGACACAGGGGCAGACCATCCATGGGGAAGCAGCATGGTCTATCAATCATGTCCCCAAAGGGTGACTAATATTGCACCCCATAAGAATGACACCAAAAACCAATCCAGTTATTGAATTAAATTATTTTTTGCTCATATTATGGCATCATCCTCGGGGAGGGTAGAATGTTGCTCAGTGCTAGGTGCATGATGCCTGGGGAAACTTGCGCTTGTTAAACCTGTCTTTAAGGGAAAGGGGAGTAGGACAAACACAGAGTCACATAGACCCTTAAGTCTACTTTCATGTTGTGGAAAAATAATGGAGAAGGCAATATTGGATAAGTTATTGTCAGAACTGGATAGGCTGGGACTTGAAACCATATATCAGCATGCATATGTTGAAAACAGATCTATTACAACCTGTAACATGATGTTCTATAACAATATAATAACAGCTATGAATGAAAAATTGTCCTATATGGACATACTCAAAAGCTTCCAACTATTCTGTCCCATATCGCCTACTTAGAGGCGATCTCTGCTTGACTTACAAAGCCATATCTGACCCAGCTCTGTTAGAAATGCTACATCTAAAGAAATCCCAATCCCTCTGCACCACACACTCCATAGACCTCAACCTCATTACCACAATCAACAGAACATGCTGGAGGGACAGGTTTATAACCCTGAGACTGCCCATGCTATGAAATAGACTTCCCATACATGTCAAGCAGACCACCACACTGGCCCTCTTCAAGAGAAATCTTGATGAGTGGATGGGAAATAGAAAATTCACTATGGGATCATTCCAGTGGCTCTGTTCGACAGAGGCACTAGGAACTAAGGTTGGGTGGCACGATGCCAGGGTAATTCTATGGGCTAGGCTTGTAAAGGCTCCAGGGCCATTAGCCTAGCACACACCTATGAACCTATAAACCTATGTGATGTAATTTATATAGATTGAACTTCAGCATTTGACAGGGTCATACACAAAACACTGATTAATAAATCAATACTACTAGGTATTGATGTACTGTTGATAAGATGGATAGCTGAATAGCTTACAAATAGGACATGGCAAGTATCATACAGCAACTGGACAGATGAAATCCTTGGTTACAGTCAGGGTGTCCCACAGGGCTCTGTACTAGGCCCTTATTTGTTTAGATTGTATCTTTCAGACCTAACTTTTTCATCTGAGGTGTTCTACAGTCTATATGCAGACAACCTGAAATTGGGTAAACTGATTGAATGTGTTACAGATAAGGCATGTCTGCAAAATAACTTGACTAAATTGACCATTTGGGCACAGGAGAATACTATTCTGATAAATACATCAAAAGCTAAGCATATGAGATTTGAGAGACATTAATTGAAAGGTGACTATTTAATACAGCACACAGTGATTGAAACTGTAGACTCATTTAAGGACTGGGTATGTGGGTAGATCCAGCTATGAGTTTTTATAATCATATTACCCAATTGGTCAATGACAGTTATAGAACTATAGGTTGTATAAAAAGATTTATAAAGCCTAGAAAATTAAAATCCTGAAGTCATTGTTAGTTACATTAGACCCAAACTTGAGTATGTACTAACAGTATGGAAACCCTATAAGAAAATAAGCTTGAGTAAAATTGAAAGAGTACAGCTGAACTATACCAAGGACGTCCATGGATCTGAAAATGTAAGTTATTATGAAAGACTAAAATATCTGCACTTGTACAATGTCTCTTACAGATATCTAAGAGGAGATCTTATTCAGGTATATTGGGCATTTAGAGACAACTAACTCTGGGAATGTTTGAGGTTATCAAAAAGTACTAGAGAATCATCAGACAGCCCATGTAGAAGATTCTACAGGAAGGATAATGTACTAATTGGTTTTCTTTGAGAGCAGCTGATACATAGAACAGACTACCAAATTACATTAAAGCAAGTACTAGTTTAGATATTTTTAAGTACAGCCTGGACACTTACTATGGAAACAAATGTTTTGGTATATTGGCAAGCTAGAAGGATATTAATGGCCATGCTTGAAATATTTGTATGTAGGTTCATAGGTTCATAGGTAGATACTAGGTTATTGGCCCAAGGGCCTAAGTATGCCTAGCCAACAAGATTCCCTGGCTTGCGCCACCCAAGAAAGTTAATTTCCTGTAACCTTGTCGAGCAGAGCCACAGAAGTGATCCCTGGGGTGTATTTCCTATTTCCCATCCACTCATCAAGATTTTTCTTGAAGAGTGCTAATGAGGAACTTTGCTTGACATGAATGGGTAGCTTGTTCCAGAGTCTGGGAAGTCTCCGAGACAGGAATCTATCCCTTCAGCATGTCCTGTTTATTGTGGTGACAAGGTTTAGGTCCCTAGAGCATGTAGCTCGGAGGGATTGGGATTTCTTTAGGTGTAGCATGTCCAACAGCTCTGGGTTTGACATAGCCTTATATGTTAGGGAGAGATCTCCTCAGAGTAGGCGATATGCTACAGAGTAAAGCTGGAGTTTTTTGAGATGGTCAGTGTAGGGCACCTGTTTGAGGCCAATAATCCTCTTTGTGAGGTACTTCTGTAGCCTTTCCAGCTGCTGCAGATGTCTTGTGAGGTACATTCCAAAAGGGCTGTTGTACTCTATAATGGGTCTAATGAGTGCCGAGTAGAGGGGAACAATAACCTTTTTTTTTCTGGATGAGAACCCTTTTGTGATGAGGTGTGCCACATAGAAGGATTTCCTGTGGTGATATGATTATCAAAGGAGAGACTACTGTCCACCTGAGTCCCAAGGTCTCTTATCACACATTTGGCATTAAGTAGACTGCCATCTATGTGGTAGTTCATGGGTACAGAGTTTATACCAAAGAGGATGACAATGCAGTTTTTGGCATTGAGCTTGAGGCCATGGGTCTAACACCAGACATCTGTTTCAGTGAGGCCCTTCTGTAGGATGTCCACATCATTTGGGGACTTGACTATGGCTCCTAGTTTGCAGTCATCTCTGAACTTCGTTAGCCAGAGGCCTTCTGCGTTAGCCTGTACTTCAGAGAAGTAGATAACAAACAGGAGAGGTCCCAGTTCTGAACCCTGTGGTACTCCACTTGTCACTGGTTTGAAGTCAGATTTGGAGTCTGCAACTTTTACAGTGTGGGTTCTGTCAGTGAGCCAGCTGGCAACCCATCTTGTGACATAGGGATTTATACCTAGTTTAGTGAGTTTAGCTATAATTCCAGAATGGGGGATGGTGTTGAAAGCCTTGGCGAGGTCAAGATAGGCTGTGTAAACCACCTTACTCCCATCTATGGCTTTGGTGACTGCCTCAAAGAAGTCGATCAGGTTCAGAAGGCATGATCTGCCTTTCACAAACCTGAACTGGGTGGGGTCCCAAATTTGGTGGTTACCAATGACTTTGTTTATGAGTTCCATGATGATATGTTCCATGGCCTTGCAGACCAAGCTCGTCAGGCTAATAGGGTGTTAGTTCCCAAGATCAGTGGTGGCTCCCCCTTTGTGGAGTGAGATAACTGTTGCTGTGCACCATTCAGTGGGCACAAAGCCTGACGTGAGACTATGATTGAACATGGTGCTTAGGTGGGGAACCAGTTTGTTCTGAAGTTCGTGTAAAACGCAGCCTGGGATGTTGTCCGTTCCCATGGATGCTGTGTTTTTGGTTTTAGAGAGTGCAGCTTTTAACTGCATTGATGTGATTACAGGGACTCTGTATTCTTCCTATTTAGATATTGACCCTTTAGGGTGTGAGAGGGGGTAAAAGTAGCACTGAACCTATCTGCCGGGATGTTGGCAATATCAGCTGGTTCTGTAATTTTCATGCCATTGTGCTGTAACTCAGAGCAGATCTGGGTGTTGCCATTGAGATTCCTGACATAGCTATAGAATGCTTTGTGGCTGCCCTTAGAACCAGTGGTGATTTTGTTTTTGTAGGTAGCTTTGGAAGATCTTATAAGGAATCTCATCTTCTTACTGAGGCTGACCAGGGAGCTCCTCCACTCATGAGATTTTACTTTCTTTTGCAACAGTTTCTTCCTTCTGTTGTAGAGTTTGTTTATGGCAGGGGACCACCAGATTGGCTTCCTTTTTTTTTGGAGGATAGTGTCTTGGTTCTGTTTGGGATAGCATGATCCATGCACTCATGTAAGTGCTTAGAGAGTGCATTTTGTGTAGGATTCAGCAGTTGTAACTGTACTGTCCATCTGCATGGGTGTCATGAAGTTCACCACTTCTGTCTTAAGAAGCATGAAGTTGGCTTTGGAGAAATTTTCTACTGTGGTTTCCTTAATGGTGGGTGGGGGCAGGATGTGGATATCTGGGATGATTAGCTTATGGTTGGATCTGACCAATGAGGAGTTGACTTCAGGTGTGGAACACCGGTCACTCATGTTGGTAATGGCTAGGTCTAGGATATTGTTGCCCCTGGTGGGGGTGTGGATAAGTTGATCCAGGGCACTGGAATTTATGAATTCCAGGAAACCCTGAGTGAAGGAGTTAGTACATGAGTAGTTTTCCCAGTTAATGGTAGGGTAGTTGAAATCACCCATTATTAGGGTATTTGGTTGAACCCTAATATTTTCCAGTATATCAAGAAAAGAGGAGTGGGAATCGTGAGGCATGGTGGGGGATCTGTAGCAAGCTACAATTTGGATTGCAGTTTTGCCCAGAGTTAGTTGCACTTGGATAACCTTGGATGTATTATGCTGCGCAACTAACCTGGAGGTGTGGATATCCTTAATGAATATGGACACACCTCCGCCTTTGGTGTTCTGGTCCAGGTTAGATGGCCGAAAAGTGTGGTATGAGTTATAGCCTGGTAATGCAGGGGTGCTCTCTAGAGCCTTGAACCAGGTCTCAGTCACTGCACAGATATCAATGTTCTCCATTTTAAGGAGTGCCTCAACTGAGTGCATTTTGAGATTTAGACTTCTAGCATTGAGTAGCATTACCCTCAGTTTTTGCATGCCTGTTCCTGTTACGGTGTATGTATGTATATAAAGATATTCTCTTATAAATTACCTGGGATAGACAGAAGGATTTCCTGACTATGTTGGAAGCATGATGATTGAATGAGAGAGTATCATCCACTTAACCACCCAGGCCTCTCTGTGTCTGTCTGAAGAGGAGCACCATTTATAAGATATGAAGTGGGAACTGCTTTTTTGGAGAATGCTACTGTGCTGCACATTTTTGCATTTAACTCAAAACCATTTTCAGTAAATCAGATTTGCACATATTCCAACCTGACTGCAGTAGCTGTAAGCCTCATTAGTGGAGTATTTTATTTTTTCCAGCTCTCATTGCATTATTATATAAATACTGCACATGTGTGCTAATTGCTGGGCTCAAAGTATTGTGAGATGAATAGCTGCTGCCCTGGAGATAAACAAGATAGCAAGGAAGCTGATTTGGGAAGACATGCAGTGATTTAAAGTCCCAGTATCACAGGTAGAATTAGACCATGTTATGTACAAGGACCCAGTGACACAAGTATGAACAGTATTCAGACTCACAGTGGGATCGAAGTGGGAGTGAATGTGCAGCAGGGTTCAGGTTTGGCTGTTCATACTAATGATGGACTACATTAGCAAACTGTTTGGTGAGAACTGATCAACAAAGTTGCTGTATGCAGATAATGTGTGATTACAAGCAGACTTTGAACAGGAACTTCAGCAAAGGATAAGGAAATGGAATGCAAAACTGAAGGCACATGGGATGAATCTGAGTATAGGTAAGACAGCTGCCACAGCAGAAAATGGAGGAAATCTGAAGAAGATGAAAACTGAGATAGAAGCCCTGTTCTGTACTCAGTATCCTACAGACTGCTAAGAGGTGACCTCCATCTGGCATACAAGGCACCCTCGGACCAATTACTGATGGATTTACTGCACATCAGCAAATCAAATGGTATCAGAAATACTAGGTCTAGGAATCTAAACCTCTTCTGCAACATCAGTGGGGACAGGTATATTTTGCAGAAGATAGTGCTGCTGTGGAACAGACTTCCCGTCCACAAAAGCAAAGTTAATTTCTGTCCATTTTCAAACACAACTTAGATCTATGGATTGGAAACAGAAAATTTACTCCAGGACTGCCCCCTGTACCACTAATGGACAGAGGCAACTTCTAAATTTTTTATCCCATGCACAGGTCTCCTCAAATTATCTGGGTCTATATTACATGAGCGAACATTTACGTGATCGAACAGCTAAACGTCGACCTATAAATGTCAAATTCTCACAATCGCAAACGGCCATTTATGCAAATTTCTTCCCTGGGAAAAAATGTGCTTGGCTGGCATTGGTAATTTGCCCTTTTCCCCAATGTAGAGCGATCTTGGAATTGGTATATTTACTTAAGGGTGCGTGGGGAGCACAGCACCCCATATCTGGTTCCTTGATTACTTAATTAGCATTTAAAGGTTTGTTTTGTTTCCTACGGCCAAGCAAATGTTTTCCCAGGGAATAAATTCATGTAAATGGCTGTTCACAATTTTAAGGTTTTGACATTTACGTGTCGATGTTTAGGTGTTCGATCACTTAAATGTTCGCTCACGTAATATACACCCAAATTATCTATGGTATGATCCTAGTTATTCTCATTAGGGGTAATATGTAATTATCACCATGGGATGGGTAAGGAGAATTTATAAACAAATGGGATAGGTTAATTGTAGCATAAAAAAGGAAGTTTGGTAGGCTTAAAATGGCTCGCAATGGCAGCTAGCCTAGTACTTAACTATGATCCTCTGACCCTTTAAGGGAAAATATGAGATTAACAGCTTCAAGTATCTGGGAGGTGTGGTTAAAGAGAAGAGACATTTGCATGAGGAGGTCAAAGCTACAATCAGTGGCAATGCGTGACAGAAGAATGCCAAAGAAGCTGAAAAGTAAGGTGTACAAAACAGCGGTGCACTCAATGCTTCTATATGGCACAGAAACCAGAACAGTGAATGCAGAGCAGTTGATGTTGATGAAATGCATGAGACAGGCAGTAGAATGTATACAATGGGACACATGAAGAAATAAGGACATCCAAGCACAAGCCAAAATAGACCCCGTTGCAGAGAAGATCAAGGAGAACAGATTAGTGCAGTTTGGTCACATACTAAAAAGCAGAAGCTGATTTCCTGAAGATTTAGGAGACACAGGAATAAGGCAAGAGGAAACACGGATATCAAACCAAAGGATGGATAGATTGTGTGAGAAAAGACCTGTGACAGTCAGGTATGAAGTCAAAAAAGGTAGGAAGGTGGCACTGAACTGAGAAGAGTGGTGGCAGTTGACATGTCACCCCAAATCCATGAAGAAAATGGGAAAAGGAGATTGATGATTATGATGATGATGTTAATACAGTGACATTCTGATTATTTGATTAGATGCTGTTTAAGATTTTTTCTTAAACTTTGGTTGAAAGACTGAGTATCTGGTAGCTGGGGGGATATTTTCCCAGAGTCTTGGATGTAGTTACTGCATTTTTTGCTATAGAAGTTAACACAGAGAGGTGGAATATGAGAAGGGTATGACTTTAGGATATATGTTCTTTCTCTAATTGTTAATCTTCCAGCAAGATATACAATAATCGAGTACAATGCACCATTTGGCATGTACTTGACTAGACACTTACAGCAGCTGGTGCAACCTCAGAGGTTCTTCACAAAGAAAATATAAGGTGTAAACAATATGAACTATGTGGATAAGTGGATAAACTAAAAACCCTATCCCTTTACTCTGTCTCCTACCGACTATTAAGGGGTGACCTATGCCTGACCTGCAAGACACTCACAAATCAGGCCTGATGGAGCTGCTACACATCTATAAGTCAAACAGCATGAAGGTCACCCAGTCTAGGGATCTAAACTTAGTCATCAACTCAGACAAAACATACTGGACAGACAGATATGTGTCTCAGAGATTGCCCCTTCTTACATTAAGCAGAGCCCCTCTCTGGTTTGCTTCAAATGCAGTTTGGCTCAATGGATGGGGAATCACAAGTTCAAACCAGGGTTAGTACCTATGTCCTTTATGGATAGGGGCAATCTGTAAAATAAGCAATGTGCAGGCACAAATCCATGCCACCCTCTTGCCCCTAGGGGCATATATTGGGTAAAATCGGGTTAGGTTAGCTAGGCTTGTAAGGTCCCTTAAGCCGTTAGCCTAGTGATCTCCTATGAACTTATGACCCCTATGAAACAATGAGTTTTGGTTTAGAATTTTGTAAAGAAGGGGGCTTAGAGGAAAGTCTGATATTTTTTGAAGTGGGAGCCAGTCTGCTTTTTGGAGAACTAAACAATGGTGTTCTGTTCTAGGTGCTAATGAGGTGAATCAGCATATTTGCAGTTTGCAGCAAGGTAAGGTTCTTTTTTGGTGGCTGTAACCATAAATGGGAAGAGCATGCCAACAAAACTCAAATAGTTAATTCATTCAAAAAAGAGATAAAGCAGCACTACAGAGAGAATTCAAATGCAGTTGCTTTGGAGATCCTGGTTAAGGTGTACACAGACTACATATAACAGTGTTACTGCTATTTAATTATTACGTATTTCTACTCACCCCATAACTATTTAGTATCCTTTGCTAGTTATTGTGTTATTGTGTTCCTTGTTGAATTCCTTCACAAGTGTCATGTACTGTAATGTTATTAGACTGAGAAAAAAGCTTCTCTTATGTATTTTTGTTCTCTTTACATGCCCTGCATACATCCTATATATGTGCATACTGTATAAATACTGTATAAATACGTTTTAAAATTGTTCTTGATATGTAATTCTCCATGTATATATGTGCAATGTGTACTTATACGTTGCTTACCAGGTAAAGTTATGTAATACTCTTTTTAATTGCCTTATATGCCTTAGCTCAATATACATAGCTAGCCAACATTGTATATAATCTGTAATCAGTCTTATTATTGCATACTCGCTTTACATTGTTATGTATTTTTTGTGTACTTGCAAATGTTTTTTTATTTCTTGGAGCTTGTATATGTTTTGTAACTATGGAGCTTTTCTCCCTGGGTCAGCACTGAAAAAGGGCCTCATCCCAGATGGACTAACCCGGTCAACAAATGTCAAATAAATAAATAATAAATATGCCTCTGTAATATCGCTGTAATCTTCTTAATTGCCATCTTTGTTAATCGATGTTTAATTGTTGTTGTATTATGGTCTAAGTTGTGGCTGGGAAGGGCCTCTGACAAGACCAGTCACCTTGTTAGCAAACAGAAAATAAATATTTTATTTGTGCCATTAGGACCCCTTTCTCTATGGCCTGATCAGGATAAGAAGTGTTAGATCTTCCATGCCCAAAAAAAAAAAAAAAAAAACAGTCTGATTAATTTTTGCTTCAGTGTTATAAGTGTGTGTAGTTGGAAATTAATGTTTTGGTTTAAGCAAAGAAGTAATAGTTATTTAAAAGTAGTGAAGTTTCAAAGGGTTGTTGGTTGTCATATGGAAGCACCAAGTCAGAAGGAGCAGTGTTTAATTTTTGGTGCGTGCCAAGCAGACTGACATTGGTTTTGAACTCAGAATCAGTCTTCTGTAACTTAGCCGGTTGGCAAGGGCTATAAGGATTTATAGCAACTAAAGTTTAATGTGGTGATGTGAGGGATCTGATTTATAGATGACCATGTCATCTCATAAAGAATAACAGGGAGAGGGGGACTGTCTGTGGAGAGTTTGGCAATATAAATGGAAAGAACTAGTGGAGGAAACACCGAGCCTTTGGAGAAACCTTTGAGGAGGCATGCAGTGAGGGAGGTGGAGTCGGTATGGTGGAAAACCTTCATGTATCTTAACAAAAAAGGTTTGGCATTAAAGTTAGTTGATGGAAAGTCAAGTGAGTTTGCCACTGATTCCATGAACTCATGGAGTTCTGTGGATTTGGTAGTCTACCACATTGAATTCTTTGATGAAATCAATAAATATCACTTTGATAAGATGACTTTTGCCTATCCACCATCAGAATGTCATCGTTTAGAGTCCAGATAAATGTCAAGGTACTGCAGTTAGTCCGTAATCCATGCTGGCTTCTAGATAAAAGACCTTGGATAAGGATTTAGTCAGTAAGTGTTTCAAGTACAATACATTTTCAAGTGGAGAAAATGTGTACACGAGACTGTAGACAATATAATGTAGATTGCTCAGCTTTCTCTAAAATGTAAAAAGTGTTTGTTATTTTGCTGCATCATTACTATTTCATGCTGACAATCCAAATGTCATGATTACTCATCAAAAATACAGGAAGGCAGCTGGTTATGCTATCTACTTCCTTTCTAAAGAGATGTAAAGTTCATCTCAGTGATCTACACCTATTAATTTTCTTTTTTCTGATATGAACCTTTTTTTTATGTCTTGTGAAATAGTGCTCCAGGCTTAACTGACCCTTCGGCAGTTTGTACATCTTTGATGTTTAGTATTGATTATCCCACAGTACAGAACAAAATGGAATTATAAGTTTTCCAGAGATATTAGGCAAACATATTCATTTTGTGTGAGAACATTCAGTGCTGTAAGTGGCAGACGAGAACAGGAAATCTAAGAGTGGCCATGAAACATGCAGACTATACAATCTCATTTAAAAGACTGACATTCAAACAGCTATTCTAATGCAGGTCTGAGAAAATAACATAAATGCAGGTTACATTTCTTCCTAGAAACATTTAATTTAAGGTTGCTAATCTTGGAACTGTAACATTAAGAATTACTGCTACAGTGTTACAGGAACAGTGGAGAGTTTATTTTCTGATTGTAAACTTGTTTGCAACGCTATCACTTTATCAGCAAGTTACAGTGGGGAGGGACCAGGGGAGTTCAGAACTCTGAAATTAGAAGGCTGTAAAGCAAAGGTTAAGCAGGAGTAATAGCAACACAGCCAAGTTACATAGCACTACAACACAGAAAAATAAACAGTGATATCAGGTAAAGAGGAATTGCCCTACCCAGTCTGCCCATGTCTCTGTCTCTTAGATAAGCTAAATATTCTACTTAACAAGTGGCTTATTTCCTCACCCCTTCAGAATAATGGCTCACTCTATCGGCACATTCTCAAAATCTGCCTCTGTTTTGGACCCAACTACCTGTTGTAATCATTCACCACCCTCCTTGTGAAATACTACTTCTTTTTTGTATCTCTTTTTCCTTTAAGTCAGCCAACCATCACCCCCCTCATCCAAAGGTCTTAAGCCTCTTCTAGAACCAACTAGTGGAACTATCATCCAAGCAGCCATGAAGGGAGTTTGGTCCCTGTCTTCACTACTGTACCCCCCAGGACTAACTGTAAGGGTGTAACTTCATCTTTCCAGGCTGGGACTGCCTCTATCTTCACGCTGGGAAACTGCTCAATAGCTGGGGCTTATTACACTGTAGTGAAGGATTTCTATTTAATTAATCTTATCCCACCCATCATAGATCAAATGTGTATGCAACTGAAGTGGGAAGTGCAAAACCAGTCCTGTGAGGCGCACAAACTATTATGTATGTACCCAGTTGTGGCTCCAGGTTTCTTTTCTCGCCAGGGCTCAACAGGAGCACAGTAGCTAGCTGTTGGGGCACATAGGACATGTGGAAAACAAACCCAAATGAATAAACAGAAGAATGCATGAAACATGATAACAACTCACCCATAATCCACTGTAAAACATCAAAGACCACTTTCCCATGGAAAAAAAAAACAGTAAATGTCATAGTCTTACAAATCCTAGTAATGCTCACAACACAGGAAAAACTACTAATTTGTCAGGGTCAAGGATTGTGGTTCAGATGAAGTGTTGGTATGCTACAGTGTAACAAGTCCAGGATGTAGCTACCAATATAACACAGGTGAAAATGCATGCAGAAAGATATTTGTACCTCAGTAGAAAGAGGAAAGATATCATTATTCCAATTTCAAAAACAGAAAGTCTGATTTATTTTGTTCTGTGCTGCATTGTAAGGAAATATTTTTAAAACAAATACAGCACATTTTGCCAGCATTCAAGACAGAACACATATCTTCCCACTGTAGACACTGGTGAATAGCAAAGTAGTTTAAATGCCTATTAAAAGTTATTTGAAGAAGAAGCAAGAGTGGTCAGTTAGCAGCTTCTGGATTACAATGACAGTTTTTTGCACCTCAAGAAGAATGTGGAATGGAGTATGTTAACACTTGGACTAAAAACTGGAAGCCTTAAACATGCAGTTTAGCTGCTTTATTTTGCTGTGCATTAAAGATGTAAGAGCTGCTCTGAGAACACAAATCAGAGAAATTCAAGCAAAACAAGTGAAACTGAAAATAGGCTCTAGAAGCTGCAAGATGCCTGTGACTCACACTACTACATTCTGTTTACATGGAAGTTAAACAAAAAAATGATTTATTTCTGTGCAGTATGACTTGTACAAAGGGAGCTTAAAGTGGATTCTTGCAAAAAAAAAAAAAAAAAAAAAACTCCAAGATCACGTTACAAAGTCAGGTCCAAGAGATATAATAACCATAGTCACTTTATGACTCTGGTGGCCTAATGGTTAAGGTGTTTGCCTTATAAACACAGGGTTTCAATATCACAAGGGATAATTGACTAAGCTTAAAAAAATGGCTCACAAGGGCAGTTATTTTAGTACTAATCTATGAACTAAAATCTATAAAAAGATATAATGAAATAACTGAGATAAGGTGGCAACCATTATTTTAGTTATACTTTTTATTGACTAGGTTAGTCTCACTAGGCTATTGGCCCCTTTTCAGGCGAGGCCCGAGGTGGTATTCATACTGACTAAGAGAAATTTGGACAGGACACCAGAAACTTGCTCTACCTATTCTTTTTGATAAGTGCCATCTACTTAAACTACCACCAATTCAGGCAGATGGAACCTTGGTTTAAGATCTCATCTAGATGATGGTGTACCCACAAGTGCAGCACCCATCCTTACGCTGCACTGCAGTGTCAATATTGAAAAATTAATCCAAGTACCTGGCGGTGGAACAGAACTCAGAGCATTCTGCACCAAAGACAAGTGTGTTGTCTGTTGAGGCATAGAGACTGCAAATGAATGCATGTTAAGTTTTCTTGACCCATCCAAGTAAAACAGCACTGATAAAAGACTAAAACTGTACCAAGCAAATGCAACAATATGAATCACCTACTACTCTATTTCTGCTTTTCTGAAATAACAGCAATAGAAATAATTTATTTGTGAATGTTTTGGGGTAGCACAATACCTCTCAATTTATTTGGTCAAGAATTCTGGGCAAAGCCAACATAATTGCAGGGATAAAATAAGGAATAATTTTAAATAGTACTCTAATGTGCTTAAAAATTTAACAGAACAACAAGTTTTGCATCAATATACATTTTTTGAACTAAAGTATATAACTATACTGACTGGTATTACTAACTGAATGTAATCTTGAGTGATTTACAAGAAAATCAAAAATGTTATGAGAGACAGGAAAAACATCTGAAGCAAAATCAAGACATTCTGCAAAAACATGGGGAGGTACTTGCTAAAAAGGGAATGTATGGTCACAATGGCCCTTTCCAGGTTTTGAATACTTTTTTTGAATGTGCAGGATTTTAAATGATGCAGTTATGATTTTGGACACTCCAAACTGGTCGTTGGTGCAAGTGAGCATGCCTGTGTATGGTATGGAAAACAGCCATGGTAGTGCTAGCTACCTAGTGGTGTGAGCATTAGTTCTAGATGACTGTCACTGTTGAAGTGACACCCCTACCCCATGTGCAAAACTGGTAACAGAGGTGATGGATGAATGCATGGATGGATGGATTATAACTATGAACAAGTCTCAGCTGAAGACTTTAAGAATTTGTAGTTTTAATGACTGACAATTAAGACTACATATCCTTCAATTCTTAAGTGGAAATGTCTTTATTTTCAGACACTTAGGCAATGTTTGACATTACCATAACATCCATAGCACCAACAAGCAAAACAAATGAAAGAAACTGCAGTCATAGTCAACTTTCCATCTTCAAAATGTGGAGTATTGTATGGCTTCTCATAAGGTGGAACAAATGAGCAAAATGTGGCACATTACTAGTAACTAGGAAGGGTGCTGACAGCATGGTTAAGTGTTACTTTATACTTGTTTTACTACATATCCAGTTCTACGATCATTAGAAGCTGTCTGGAGAAAAAACTCAAGTTACAAAACCAAGTTCAAGTCCAATGCCCCAGATGGGCAAGTCAAACAACACACCCCACCAAAAAAATAAATTCCAGTCAGTATCATGAAATCAAGCAATAGGTATTTATGAATGACAGATGCTGGAGATGTGTGACCAAGATTGTGAGCAGTTAACAGTACTGCTTTAAGCTCTGCTTCATTTTAGCATCATTGACAGGATTTTTACTAAAAAAACTCAAATAGAACAATTCAAAACTTGATGGATTTATAGTTGAACATCTGATGAAGTATTTACTACAAAAGATAACAAAAGTTTGAACTATTTTAATTATTTTTACCTGCCAAGAAAACTAGAAAGAACTAATTATCTCAGAATGTGCCATTCAAAGCCCAGTGTACAGGAAAATACTATGAAAAAAAAACATTTTGGCTATACTAAGTAACATCAGTGAGTTATCTGTAAAGACAAATAAATTAGAAAGCAAAATGGACTATTTTAAAGAGGAATGTAAAAACCAAGTTGAAGTGCTGAGTGAATCTCTTAAACAACAATCATTACAAATCTCGAATATAGAAGAGACAATGTCTGATTTTGATGGAAGATTACAGCCTCACCTCAGGCTTTGTCCCTACTGAATGGCAAACTGCTATAGTCATACCTCTCCACAAAGGAGGAGTGACTACAGACTCTGGGAACTATCGCCTCATTAGCCTGACAAGTCTGATATGCAAAGCATGGAATGCATCATCATGGACATAATAAACAAGGATACAGGAAATCTCCAAACTTTGGATCCCACACAGTTTGGTTTTGTGAAGGGTAGATCATGCCTGCTCAACTTGGTTGACTTCTTTGAGTCAGTCACCAGAGCTGTGAATGAAGGCAAGGTGGTTCATACAGCATACCTTGATCTGGCCAAGACTTTTGATACCATTCCCCACTCAGGAATCACAGAAAAACTCACTAAGCTAGGCATCAAACCCTATATCACTAGGTGGGTTACAAACTGGCTCACAGTTAGAACCCACAGTGTGAAAGTAGCTGACTCCAAGTCAGACTAGTCTTGAGTGGAGTCCCACAGGGATCGGTCTTGGGTCCTCTCCTGTTTGGTATCTACTTCTCAGAAGTCCAGTACAACATGTAGGGACTTGGTTGACAATGTTTGCAGACAATTGCAAGTTGGGAGCCATTATTAACTCCCCAAGTGATGTTGATATCCTACAGAAAGGCCTCACTGAGATGAACGACTGCTGTCAGAACCATAGACTTAAGCTCAATGCCAAAAAATGTGTCATCATCCCCTTTGGGAAAAACCCAGTTCCCATGAATTACCACACTGATGGTAGTCCACTGAACACAGAAGGCGTTATAGGAGATCTGGGAACACAGGTTGACAGCAACCTCTCTTTTGATTACCACATTGCCACTGTGGTCAGAAAGTCCTTCTATGTGGTACATCTCATTACTAAGGGTTTTTCATTCAGGAAGAAAGAGGTCATTGTCTCTCTCTACTCTTCTCTCATTAGGCCAGTCATTGAGTACAATGCCCCATTTGGTATGTACCTCACTAGACAACTGCAACAACTGGAGAGGCCACAAAAGTACTTCACAAAGAGGATCCTAGGCCTTAAACGCTTGTTCTATATGGACAGACTAAAAAAACTCCAACTATTCTCTGTGTCATATCGCCTGCTTAGAGGTGATATCTGCTTGACTTACAAAGCCATGTCTGACCCAGCTCTGTTAGAAATACTACATCTAAAGAAATCCTAATCCCTCCATACCACACACTCCAGAGACCTAAACTTCATTACCACAATCAACAGAACTTGCTGGAGGGACAGGTTCATAACCCAGAGACTGCCCATGTTTTGAAATAGACCTCCCATACATGTCAAACAGAGGACCTCACTGTCCTTCTTCAAGAGAAATCTTGATGAGTAGATGGGAAATAGAAAAGTCACCCCGGGATCACTCCAGTGGCTCTACTCAACAGAGGCACTGGGAACTAAGGTCAGGTGGCATGATGCCAGGGTACTCCTATGGGCTAGGCGTGTAAAGGCCCCAGGGCCATTAATCTAGTACACACCTATGAACCTATGAACAAATGAAAATGAGAATAACACTGAATTTCCTCTGAAACTAAACAACTTATTCCAGGAAAAAAAGAAGACTTAGAGAACAGATACAGAAGTAATAACATCAGGATTTATTGGATTGCTGAAAAAGATGAGGGACACATTATGATTCAGTTCCTTAATACCTGGGTGCCTAAACCTTTGTACCTGCCTAACGCCTTTTCCTTTGGCATCGAAAGGGAACATAGATCACTGTCTAACTCATCTTATAAAAAAAAAAAAAAAAAAAAAAAACACCTTCACCAAGGTCAGTGACTATAAGATTTTTCTCAAGCCAAAATAAGGATTTAGTCTTAAAAGCTGCATGGACTAATTACCAAGTAAATTAAAAAAAATACTATAAGATTTGACAATGACTATTCAGCATTAGTAATATCAAAAAGAAAAGCATTTGTGACATTTGTTAAAAGTTTAAAGAAAAGCAATATTTAAACCAAATAAAAATCCAACATGGAACACAGAAACACATCAGGCAAAATGTAAAAACAAAAAAATTTAATAAAACACATAAAATATAGCCCTTTCACACTAGAAGGTGCTTCCTCAGACCATCATTTTAAAACTGACACCTGAAACGTATATAGTACAGACAATTAAGCATCCACCAATAGAGTAGTTCAAATCATCAGGTAATAAACAGCAATTAATGTGGGAGACCTCTAGACTTCAGGAGAAGTTTCAAAGACACCTTTCCATTTAAACCAGGTCACTTATCAGCTAGTAAGTTAACTATCCAATGTAGTTCCTTCATCTCAGTAAAATTCCTACGGTCACCCTCCTTGTGCCCTGAATATTACTAGAAACTGTCACAGGGGCATGATGGGCTTTATAACAAAGTTGTCTCTTCAATCATTTCTTATTTTTGTACCTAAATCATGGCCCAATACCAACTACATCCCCGATTTAGTCATCTGTCTTAAGAATAGACCAATTGCTCATAATGACTCTACGTATTGTTTCTATATCACTCATATAATATAGCATAATGGGTAAGCTATTGCAACCTGACATACCATTCCATTGAGGAGTATGACTCTCACCTTCATGCCCAGAAAAATCTGAAAAATAGGGTTTGGCCTTACTAGGTCTCTGGCACCTTGCTGACACACAAGCATTATTGATTTCCTTATTACCATATCCTCTCTGCATAAACTCAGGTGTCAATTCAGTCAGATCCTTCCAAAATCTTTCATCCAAATTATTTAATCTTGACATACGTAGGGTTTGCCCCTTTAAAATATTCTTATAAATATATGCAGGGTGCATACTTGTCGTTGCAAAACTACATTGCATCCACACGATTTCTTATATAGCCCTGTACTGAAAAAAACATTAACATCTTTAGCAATACACACGTCAAGAAATTCAATGGAATACAAAGATTGTTGACTTGTAAATTTCAAAAATGATATTGTACTATGCAAATAAGATACAAATTCTCGCAACTGCTTGATGGACCCTCCCCAGAGCAAGAATATGGTGTTCACAAATCTCCTGTAAAACATAATGTACTGTGTAAACCAATGTCCATGGAAAACATATTGTTGTTCCCAAAAAGCTAGAAACGTGCTAGCATCGCTATTTGCACAAGCCATGCCCATAGCTGCACCAATCTCTAAAGGAATATTAAATTTTCAGACATAAATACGTTGTTTTCCAATACAATTTCCAAAAACAGGCAATGATGAGTTGTTTTGACATGTTATTTGATTAGATCTTTGGATGTGTTGACTGCTTGGGTCAGTGGTGTGGTGGTTTTAGTGTTGTGAATTGATTGTGGATGATGACCAGTATGTGTTTCTAGATGAAGGTGTCTGCCCTTCTTTGAGTTACTTGAGGTTGCTTTTGAGGTTTATTGGCTAGTGCTTGTTAATTTGGTAGATTGTATTCATTTGTTTTATTTGCTTTATTTATTGTATTTGTATATTGTTTTTATTAAACAGTGAGCTTTTAATCATTGAAACAGCCACATGAACTAGTGAAATGATTCTGATTGGATTATTTTTGTGTTTGTAACATTTGATAGGCCGATAGTTGGCAGTAGGTTGATTGGTGCTTACAAGGTGAGGCACGCCCTTAAAAATGTTTCCTTGTTTTGATTTGCTTTTCCCATTGCATTCTCCCATTTGCGGTGTAGTGAGTATATTAACTCTGATAGGCTGATGTTGCTGTCAGCCTAGATACAGGACAGAGTGTATGCTAGGAGCAAAACTGCACCATTATATTCATAGTGATGAAGCCCATTACAATTACTATCATAAGCGTTGGCTTGTGTATACTAACTCAATTGGTTTTACATACATTAAGTGGTTGAGTGACATTAGAAGAGATTTTACTGATATGAGGATGTTATTTATTCCTCACATTTTAAATTATATCTCTAAGCATCATTTTGAGTGATCTTGATATGCCTGGATAGTTTAGGTGCACATAGTTTTGTTTTTTATTTTCTATTTTTCATGAGCCAATAGTTTTATGGGTTTGGGTTTTTGAAACTGATGTATGTAATTGTTTTATAGGATCTATAGCTGTGGCTCTGCTCTGTGTAGTCTTTTTGCTGATTGGATCATGTCAGTTTTTTAGGATTTTGATATATTGGCAAATATTTGTACATCAGTTTGTCTCTGTGACTCTACTTTTACTTTAGATTGGTTAACTGAGAAGGGTGCTTGATGGTGGGACTCTAAGGATGTGATCATTGATAGGCTGTTATCCTTTAGCTTTGATAGGTGCTAGTAAACAGATTTATAATCTGGTTGGATAGTTTCAGAGCAATGAATAGGGATTGGTACATCCCTGACATCCACTATGGTAGGCATTGCTTATGGTTTTGAGAGTTTTGATAGGTTCAGGGTTTATCTTCATTGTTTTTGATAGCTTAGTCATTATGTAGGATGCACTCTATTGGCTCAAGATGCAAGTTTAAATATTATTATTCATAATAAGTTTTGTATTTTATTTAATTGTTTCTATGATATGATTGGTTGAATTTTAATGGCTTTGTATTTAAAATGTGAATTGTAATTGTGTGTTTTAATGGTCTGATGAAGCGACGATAGTCATGAAAGCACTTACTGTGTTTATTTTATTTTGTATTAAAACGTTTCTCGTTTCTTTCGCAACAGTGGTGTTTTATGGTTTATAACTTTTAAATATTTCTCTTACTTATTTAATAAGTTGATGGAAAAACAAGTTTTGCATTATCAAGCATTTTCTGAAGGGTACAAAATCTGAAATTCACCTGCCTGTAATTAGCTAGTGATTGCAATCTACCACAATTAGCCAAAAGTCACAATTTTTAAAAAGAAGAAGCAAAATACTTCTCAATTTGTTTGCCCAGAATTCTAGACATAGGCAAAAATAATGGGAGACAAAAAAGGAACAAAATTAAATATTGTATGTATTTGTTAACCAAGTAATCCCAATGGGCAAAGTAATCTTTATCAGAGGTGACCCAGGAACACTGTCAATACCTCTAAACTGTCCATATTTTTGCAGAAAGTTCAGATTTTTGCCAAACATTTTTGATCTGTCCCTCATAATTTTTTTGTTTTTCTGAGAAATCACAGGGGATTGAAGTACTAAATAATAATAGACATTTGAGTTTCAGACTTCATATCCTGCAAAAAATGTATACCAATTTAAAACCTATTGTTCTAGCAATAGGCAGAAAATCTTAGAGCGTTTCTGCATTCTTTAATATTTTCAGTACTGAAATGCTGGTACAGAAAGGCACTTCAGTTTGCATTCCGAGTAAAAGTTTTTTTTTTTTTGATCTTCACTTGAAGAGTTAAGGTGGAGTTTGTTGATCTGTAGGAAATTGATTGGTACAAAAGTGCCACTCGGTTTACTATCTACAGATGTAGTACAGAAAGGCACAGCAGTTTGCACTTCAAGCAGAAACATTTCTTTTTATCTTAACTTGAAGAGCAGAGGGGTTGGGCACTACTTCAGGCCGGCATGAGGCAATAGATGAGTCAGCTGCAGCTCTATCTTACTGCTTCATGTAGTCGAGGATACATGGTTTAATTCTTCCTTCCTCCATTTGCCTTCTATGTGAAAAATAGGACATTTGTAAGAGAATAAATACTCATGTACAATTTCTAAATAGCAAGAGCAGAGCTAGATCATGGTCAAATGGGGCCCTAGGCAGAATAATGGAGAACAATGCTCCACCCCCACGCACACACACAGCCATACCAATATCCCATTACTTGGCTGTCTGTCACTATTAACTGTAAAACACTGTTAAAACCTGTCAGTGTGCATATTATTTTCTTCTTTACTTTTATAATGATATTAGAAGTTTTGATTTAATTTAAAACTTATATTAAAAATTTTACAGCAAAAACACTGACAGCCTTTTGACGAACAAAACAAAACGCATTGAAAACAAACATCATGAGCAACAATAAATTTCTCTTCCTTTAAAACTCATATTTATTGAAATATATGAGTATATTTATGCATTTATAAAGTTGTTGAAATCTGTGTATTTCTTGAGATGTACTGATTGCATCTGGGAATCCTTTAAACTACAACAGACATGAAGGGATTTGCAATAAAAAACATATAGTGAAGCACTCAAATGAGAATTGTGTTAACAGCTTGGGAGAGCCTACTGGGCACAAATGTCTCTTTTTTAGGGGCTGCCCAGGAGCAATCTCTATTGAAATAACTTGATTAGACCCAGGCTAGACAAATGAATTCTGGGGAATCAGAAGCCAGACTACTCATAGCCTTAACTCATCTGCATTAAGTACCAAACTGTTGAAGCCCAACACAGTGTATTTCACACCTTTGTGCATGCAAAAATAAGTTAAATTAAAAATACATTCATAGTTAATAGTTTAACATTATTCTTGTAGACTTCCTGCTGTACAGTTTATTCACAGAGAAATAAGCACATTGTCAACAGTCAGCAAAAGAAGGAAACCAAGAATCATACAAAAAGAACATGGTTCATATGATGAAGTCCTTGTTTACTACAATCAATTTCTTCCTTTATACAATAACTACTCTGGCATTTAGGATACACACACACATGCACACACCCACACACATGCACACACCCACACACGCACACACGCACACACACACACACACACACACACACACACACACACACACACACACACACACACACACACACACACACACACACACACACACACACATGATCATCAGTTATAGAGTTATAGGCCCTAATGCAACTATGTACATTCCAATGTTTTCTGAGATAAAATGAATGAACAAATACATACATAATGACAGAGATGTATATTTCAGCTCATTTCTGTGTGAATCATATAGTGCATCCCATCACACAACCATGTGCACTTCCAACCACTTAGCTCACAAATCAGAGAAGGGACCTAGCAATCAGGAACAGATTTTAAATATTTCTCTTATGCACTTAGGAAGGTGCATTAGCAAGCATTTTCTGAAGTACATATAGTCCAACATTCCTGACATTATTTAATGACTGTAATCCACAACAATTTGACAGAAATCCACAAATTTTACAAATAACAGACAAAAATAAGTCAGTTTCTTTGTTCCAGAATTCGGGACAAAGCCAAAAATAATTGAGGGGAGATACATTTTACGTACTATTTTTTATCCATTTGTTAACCTGTTAAACCACTGGGGAAAGTGCTCCATTTCAGGGGTGACCCAGAAGTACTGTCTGAGGGACTTGTTCACATTCACACTGTTGACAAATGGAAGTGGAAGGATTCAAACCATGTACTTTCAACTACAGGAAGTAATGTATTAATAGCTCAGAGCCTTAAGTGCCAGACAACTCTAATTTACTTAAAAAGTTAACAGAACTATAATAGGTGTTGAATGGATGTGCATTCCCCAAGCAATGAGAACTATGAAATTCTAATGAATGATGTACCAAAAAAAAAAAAAAAGGTAAGGGAGGTCTGGCAGTTGGTGTGCAAGATTAGAGCTTCAATGAGCTACCTAAAGGACACGGTGTTTGATTCTTTCTATCTCCAACTGTACAACTGTGAGTAAGTCACTTAACTAAACACCCCGATCTAATTGGGGCATTATGTGTGCATGCACACAAAACACAAATACACACACTTTCCCAAAGATATCTCATTCTTACTTCCTCCTGACATGTGCTTAAAAATGTAGTAAAAGGCATCTCCTGACTCCTTAAAATTGCAGTAAAAGAGATATCAGAGGCTTTTCAAAAGTCCTACTCTCTCCCATGAGGTAAGAATATCCTTGTGGAAAGAGTCAACCATGTTTGTGTGTACTCATCCGGGTGAAAGACTTTTAGTATTCCAGGGACTGGGGCACTCAGGGGAGCACACATTCACAGGGGAGCACATGCCCCATGTGCACCCTCTAATGCAACCACTGCATGTACCACTTACAGGGTACAGTGGTGTGTACTGCTTGGTGTGCACCTTGTGCATCAGGATGCACACATGATCCATCCTACTGCTATAGTTAGACCTAGTTTCCACTAAGGACCATTGCAACAGTAAGCCAATTCTCCTTCCTTCTCCTAGGATGAGCAAACTGACAATTGTCAGTTACTCCTACCTCCACTGCCTGCTTTTCTATTCTCTGGATGCTATTCAAAACCAGGTCATCTCAGTTATTTCCAGAGTTTCATACCTCTGTGCCATGGAGCCAGCTAAAATAAACACTGTATTTTTCATTGCTAGATACTGTTTCATTACTCTGCATGTTTACTGAATTACTTAACTGTAAACTGCTTTTTCATACTGAGAGTTATATTTTCTGTTTGTGAGAGCTCTATCTATGCTTTTCTGTGCATTTTTTGAGGTTTCTGTGTTCTAGTCAGGTATTATATAACTGATTTGTTTGCAGTTAAAAGCATTCTGAAGAGTCTCCTAGCTCCCTTATCTGTTTAAAACTTTCATTTAGTGGCTACAGCCAGTAGCTGTAGTAGTGTGCATTACTATAATTGCATTTTTATTGAATTACTAAAGTGTAAACTGCTTTTTCATACTGAGACTTGTATTTTCTCTTTGTGAGTGCTCTTTCTGTGCATTTATTGTGAGGTTTCTGTGTTCTACTCAGGTAGCATAATCTTGATAGAAGCCTGCTGTTGTCCAGGCCTGGTAGTTTTGTTTGCTGAGTTTCCTGTGTTCCTGGCAGCCATTTTATGCTGATAGTGTGCTGTCTTCATTATTATTGAGAGTAACAGGGTTTCCAAACCTTCTCTACCACGAGTGATTGGGTAACAGCAGGGGCTAGTAGGACTGAGTAGTAATTCAAGTTTCTTGATTCTTTCATCCTTTCTAGTATATAAACCCTGTGTCTGCAAAGGGCTGTGCTTGTATTTACCAGGCTGTAGATGGTGATTCATTACTGGGACTAAGCAGAAATTCCTTAAGATTCCAAGAACAGAATAAGTTATTTCTTATACTTATTTCATTGAATTGCACTTCTGTAATGTTTATAATTGTGCTATACAGTTAATCTACTACATTTTGTAGTGTTATAAAGCTTTTTTACTGTTTCACTGCATTTATGTACTGTTTTATACTGTTCTAACTGTATGTTTCATTGCTAGATACTGTTTCATTACTCTAATTGCATGTTTAATGAATTACTTAACTGTAAACTGCTTTTTCATACTGAGGGTTGTGTTTTCTGTTTGTGAGTGCTCTATCTGCATTTTTTTGAGGTTTCGGTGTTCTAGTCAGGTATCATATAACCAATTTGTTTGCCATTAAAAGTATTCGCTAGAGTCCTCTTGCTCCTTTATCTGTTTAAAACTTTAATTTAGTGGCTACAGCTAGTAGCTGTATTAGTTTCTCATGCACCCTCCCTACTGGTGTCTTATTCTTATACTTGGTGGCTTGCCAGTTGCCTGCCCATACTGTATATTTGATCTGGGACACTCCTCCCAGTCTAGTGTCATTAGTTTATTCTGCCTAAAAGCGAGAAAACATTTGAGAAAGCCAACCCACTTGGATTCTTAACCTTGAATTATCTTCTGTTCCAGCTTTCTCCTTTTTCACTTTATTAAAAAAAAATTCTATGCTTGTTTCCTCCCTTTCCTGTAACTTGTCTAGTCTAGATACAGATTTGCTGTATTAAGCTCCTGAGCCCCCCAAGCCTTTCTGTGTTGGAGGGAAACCTGCTAGCTTATCAGTGGGAGTGGTAAGCACTAGGTAACCTATCTACCACATAAGGAGTGGTTTCTGGACCAGAAATTGTAGTTATTGGCCGTTTGGGCAGTTTTTTCATCTCTCTCAACTTTCTGGTTTAAAAGCCCACAATTGCACTTGTTTCCCCCTTTCCTGTGACTAGTCTAGTCCAGATACAGATTTAGTGTATCCAGGACTGTTCGTAAGCTCCTGAGCCCCCCAAGCCTTTCTGTGTTGGAGAGAAACCTTCTAGCTTATCAGTGGAAGTGGTAAGCACTAGGTAACCTATCTATAACATAAGGAATGGTTTCTGGCCCAGAAATTGTGGCTTATTTGCAGTTTGGGCAATTTCTTCCATCTCTTTCAACTTTCTGGTTTAAAAGCCCATGTTTGGACTTGTTTCCCACTTTCCTGTAACTAGTCCAGTCCAGATACAGATTTGCTGTATCCAAGACTGTTTGTAAGCTTCTAAGCCCCCCAAATCTTTCTGTGTTGGAGGGAAGCCTTCTAGCTTATCAGTGGGAGTGGTAAGCACTAGGTAGCCTATCTACCACAAGAGGAGTGGTTCCCGGCCCAGAAATTGTAGTTTATTGGCCATTTGGACAGTTTTTCCATCTCTCTCAACTTTCTGGTTTAAAAGCCCTCATCTGCACATGTTTCCTGCCTTTCCTGTAACTAGTCTAGTCCAGATACCGACTTGCTGTACCCAGGACTGTTTGTAAGCTTCTGAGCAGTGCCAGAGTCTGTTCTTCAATTTTTCCCTTAGATCTACTAGTTCTCTACTCTCCTGCACTTATACTAGCTTATTAGTCTAGCACTTTACCAGACTTCTTGTAGCAATTATTGTAGCACACAAAAGTGCTACCAGCACTAAATGTTCTACAAGGAAACAGATCCAGTACTTATTATCAATGCCACCTCTCCAGGCATGTCTAAAGGTCAGTTCCCTGTTGCTTCTCCTATTAACCTAGTGAACTTGGGCATCCTGAGGCAATGTAGCAACTGCCTCATGTACACCGACAACTCTCTCTTCTTACCGTCCAGCACTCAGACTTGTGAGAGATGCACTTATATATCCAAATTGGAAGCCAAGCACTCTCCAGCCAAGACCGGAATAGCTGGTCAAGGGGAGAAGGTCAACACTTGCACCACACCACATGGAGCACATAGCCCTCCAGAACACACACCAGCACTGCCTTCACATGAAAACACAAACCACACACCCACCTTTGCGGAGGCTCTCAATAAAAATCTACCCAAGCAGCAGAGACCTCCAAGGCAGAAACACGCTCGACCACAACACAACACTAATCAAGAGACACATAACTCTCCTAAACAGTGTGCCACTCAACCAAAGCTCCTAAGACAAAACAGCATGCCCAACACACTAGTTATAAGTGACTCAATTGTGAGGCACACTGATGTCCCACTTACTAGGTTAAATAAGGAGAAAGTAACAGTCAGCTGCCATGATATACCACATAACGCATGCACTCAGGTCCCTCAACAACAGGTACAACTATGACTCTGTCATTGTACATGTGGGTGTGAATGACCTGAGATATACCTCCCTGGACTACATGAAAAGAGGCATGGAGAGCTCATGGATTATGTAGCTCAGGCAGTTATGACCATAGCCCCGAGCAGCATCCTACCGTCACCCAGAATGATACCACAGTACAAGGAGAAAATGATTGATTTAAAAATTGGCTAAGTTTCTGGTGTCATTCTAAGAGGATCCAGTGTCTGTCTGCCTGGGATGACATGATTGACAGACCTCGATGCTTTGCCAGAGATGGCCTGCATCTGTCACCCCTGGGCTTCCAGATACTGGCCAAGGCTCTTGCCACCCCTATAGTGCGTTTTTTCAGTGGTGTTCCAAAGACCAAATTACCACTGTAACAGCTACAAACAAATGCAATCTGAGGGTCATGCTGCTCAATGCTAGAAGTCTAAATCTCAAAATGCACTCATTCAAAGCACTCCTTAAAATGGAGAACATCGACATTTGTGCTGTAACAGAGACCTGGTTCAAGGCAGCGGAAAGCACCCCTGCACTTCCAGGCTATAACTCATTCCACACCTTTTGGCCCCAGAACTTGGACCGAAGCTCCAAAGTTGGTGGTGTTTCCATATTCATAAAGGATGCACACGCCTCCAGACTGGTAGCCCAACATAACGCATCAGAGATACTTCAGGTACAGCTAACATTGGGTAAGACATCAATTCAGGTCTTAGCCTGCTATAGGTCCCCAACCATGTCCTAAGACTTGTACTCCATGTTCCTAAGCATGCTGGAGAATATTAGGGTCCAACCTAACATTCTCTTACTAGGCAACTTCAACTACCCCTCCATTAACTGGGTAAACTCAATACACTTGCCCAACATTTCCTGGAGTTCATTAATTCCAATGCCCTGGACCAGCTTGTTCTTACTCCCACTAGAGGCAGTAACATCCTTGTCCTGGTCATTACTAACATGGACGACCATTGCTTTACACCAATAGTCAGCTCCTCCCTGGTTAGATCTGACCACAAACTAATCACCTTGGAAATCCACATCCATTGCACCCCACCCCCAGCTTCACAAAGGTAACCACCATGAAAAACTTCTTCAAAGCTAACTTTGTGTTCCTAAAAACAGAGGTGGCTACATTCAAGGCACCCATGCAAATGGAGAATAGTTGTGTGACCACAGAATCATACACCAATGCACTGTACAAACACGTACACAAATGCATGGATCTCGCCATACCCAATAGAAACAAGGCACTCTCCTCCAAAAAAAGGAAGCTAATCTGGTGGTCGCCTGCCATAAACAAACTATGCAACAGAAGGAGGAAACTGATGCAGAAAAAGGTGAAGTCCCAAGAATGGAAAAACTCCCTTATCAGCCTCACCAAAAGTTGAAATCCCTCATCAAATCCTCTAAAGCTAGCCTGGATTAATTAACATAATTTTGTTAAGAATCACTGTTTTGGTTTTTCGATGAGATTTATTCAGTGTTAAACTTGTTCTTATAAACACTAACTTGCATGCTGGTGCAAAGTTTTTGACTGTAATTTCAACCATTTTTCCATTTTACTAAACAGATTTTATGTGTTGGTGTGATTTTATACTGCATAGTGAGTGAGTGAGTGAGGGTGTAGGAGTAGGGAGAGCAGAGAGCAGAGAAGAGGTAGGTATGTATTTATAGAGGGAGGAGGGTGGAGACTATGTGTGGTGAGTGGTCAGCACAGAGCAGAGTGAGTTGTGTGATGTTGTTTATTAAGGCTTTAGAGCTGTTTTTTGAGCTAAGTTTCTGATAAACAGGGGGGCTCTAGGCTGCTGGCTGGTGTGTAGCTATAGAGAGAGTTTGTTTTGGTTTTTTGGGCTGCTTTTTTGAGATTTGTTCTGAGTTTCTGAGGAGTTAAAGAGTGAGACTGTGATGAGTGAGGGTGAGGGGTGGGGTGAGGGCAGGAGGTCTGTGTTTAGGGGGAATGAAGGAATGAATGAAGGATAGAAAGTGAGTTTTGAGTTTGAGAGATATTTTGCAGAAGTAAACAGATTTTTACTGGTGATATATATTCAGAGCAGGGTCTTCTGAGAAGATGAATGAATGATAGGAGTTGGGAGAAATATTTTGGGAGATATTTGCAGAATGTAAAACAATTATTAAAATTAATGGATATGCTGGATGTAAAACATCCATGGCCATGTGTATGGGTTAATAACAGTATGGTAGACACAATTAAAACAAGACCAGCTTAGAAGTTGCATAGACCCTGAAGAAGAGAGAGATTAAGAGTTTAGACCACTCCCCATTGCTGACAGTTAGAGGTTGAGTCAACAATGCCCAGTGCTAAATGATTTTCTTTACTGAATGCTAATCAGAGTTTGTGTTTAAAGGGAAATTAAAAAGCAAGCTCTTATCTTTGTCAGTATGTATGTACTAGTGAAGGTTGAGATCAGAGATTTATCAGATAGATGATGGTGTGGTAAAAAAAAAAAAAAAAAAAAAAAAAACAGAGCTTTGAGTTTGGTCCAGTGTTGCACCAAATGCAGGAATAAAAAAATTTACATGACGGTTTCAATACATGGGTCACTTTCCTGTATCAAGTCATGCAAATATAAAGAAAGAAGAAAAGTAATGTACTTAATACAGCGCTGGAGGCTACAAACCCTTCAGGAGATTTTTTTAATGAGAGAGAGTCTTTACAGTCTAGTTCAAACATAACATGCTAGTAACTATGGCTTTATATGCCTTTTTAAAAAAAAACTTACAGAACACAATACAATAGATTAATAACAGGAAACAGAAAACCCCTTACTGAAAAAAAAAGCTTGTGAATAATGCCAACCAACTCTAAAGTCTCTCAAAAAATCTGTTTCTGTATGTGTCTCTTTGTGCCTGACAGCTACATGTTCTCTGGTTTGATTCTTGGCTGTCTGGATATATTCAAATTATATATTATAATTAATACAATCAGGTAAATCAAATCTTTGCATGTCTGTCATTGTAAGTGCTTTTTTTTTATTAGTAAAAAATGTCTTGTTTGGGGGCTATAATGTTTGAAATAAAAGTAATAAAATTAAATCAACTGCCTGTAATCATTGTAACTAAATAAATAAACAGTATGCACACAGAGATTTGAACAGTGTCTATGCATGCATGGGAGAAATAGCCAAGTAATGGGGGACACTGGAATGGCTGTGGGGCGGGGGTAAAGCTAGCTATGAAAACAGAATTGCAACATATAGTAAAGACAACCACAAGGCCTTCTATAGTTATGTAAAGAATCTCCATGGCAATGCCCATACTTGCTCTTAGCTACTGCACAATGGTGCCTCCTATATTGAGCCAACGGATATTGCCAGTACACTGGCCGACAGATTCAGTGCCAACTTCACCCCTCCCCCCCAAAGGACCAATCACAATACCAGTAGATTGTCAGGCATCCAGTATTACTGCTGCACAGGTTAAAACAGCACTGTCCAATGCCAAGAATACAGCTTCTATGGGACCTGACAATATCCTTGGTTGTGTTCTACATGAACTACAGAGTGAACTGGCACCTCACCTGTGTGCCCTGCTCAATCATAGCTTCACCTCAGGCTTTGTCCCTAACAAACGGCGTACTGCTATAGTCATCCCTCTCCACAAAGGAGGAGAAAGTACAGACCCTGGGAAGTATTGTCCCATTAGCTTGACGAGTCTGATATGCAAAGCTATTGAATGCATCCTCATGGACCTAATAAACAAGGATATAGGGAATCTCCAAACTCTGGATCCCACACAGTTTGGTTTTGTGAAGGGTAGATCATGCCTGCTCAACTTGGTCAACTTATTTGAGTCAGTCACCAGAGCTGTGAATGAAGGCAAGGTGGTTCATACAGCCTACCTTGATCTGGCCAAGGCTTTTGATACCATTCCCCAGTCAGGAATCACAGAAAAACTCACTAAGCTTGGCATCAAACCCTATATCAGTAGGTGAGTTGCAAACTGGCTCACAGATAGAACCCACAGTGTGAAAGTAGCTGACAGGGTTTGGTCCTGGGTCCTCTCCTGTTTGGTGTCTACTTCTCTGAAGTCCAGGCCAACACAAAGGGACTCTGGCTGACACAATTTGCAGATGATTACAAGTTGGGAGCTATTATTAACTTCCCAAGTGATGTTGATATCCTACAGAATGGCCTCACTGAAACCAACGACTAGTGCTAGAATCATGGCCTTAAGCTCAATGCCAAAAAATGTGTCGTCATCCCCTTTGGGAAAAACCCAGTTCCCATGAATTACCACATTGATAGTAGTCCACTGAACACAGAAGGCATTATAAGAGATCTGGAAACACAGGTTGACAGCAACCTCTCCTTTGATCACCACATTGCCACTGTGGTCAGAAAGTCCTTCTATGTGGCACATCTCATTACTAAGAGTTTTGCAAACAGGAAGAAAGAGGTCATTGTCTGCCTCTACTCTTCTCTCATTAGGCCAATCATCAAGTACAATGCCCCATTTGGCATGTACCTCACTAGACACCTGTAACAACTGGAGAGGCTGCAAAAGTACCTCACAAAGAGGATCCTAGGCCTTAAACACTTGTCCTATATGGACAGACTCAAAAAACTCCAACTATTCTCTGTCTCATATCACCTACTTAGAAGCGATCTCTGCTTGACTTACAAAGCCATGTCTGACCCAGCTCTGTTAGAAATGCCACATCTAAAGAAATCCCAGTCCCTCCGCACCACACACTCCAGAGACCTCAGCCTCATTACCACAATTAACAGAACATGCTGGAGGGACAGGCTCATAACCCAGAGACTGCCCATGCTATGGAACAGACTTCCCATACATGTCAATTAGAGCACCTCACTGACCCTCTTCAAGAGAAATCTTGATGAGTGGATGGGAAACAGAAAATTCACCTCAGGGATACCTCCAGTGGCTCTTCTCGACAGAGACACTGGGAACTAAGGTCAGGTGGCACTATGCCAGGGTAATCCTATGGCTAGGCTTGTAAAGGCCCCAGAGCCATTGGCCTAGTACACACCTATGAACCTTTATTGAATTATCACATGACATAGGCAAGTATAAATTTATATAAATGAAAAGAAACCATACTGACATATTTTCAGTTGCAAACATTATACATTACTTATGATAGTCTATACAGTCATTGTCAATTGAATATTACATAGCCCATTTGGTTCCTGCCTTCCCTGAAACCTCATTCCTCCTCCAAAACATTATTCTGCATGTATTGTTCCCACAATTCCCATTTTTATGTACTTTGCTCCTTCTCTTTTCTAAAGATCCCATTTCCAGTTTTTTTATCTCGGTTACTAGATTCACTGCTTCTAATATGATTAGTTTAGACTTTGATTTTCATTTTCTAGTAACTGCTTTTTTGACAGCCACCAGAATTAAACTCAGCAAACCATACTGTGTCTAGGTAATTCAGATCCTCTATCAGAGCTAAAAAATATCATTCCTTAGTTAACCAATTAGCTCACCAAGTATTTCTGACAGAGTAGTCTACAGAGAATTTTTATTTGACAATTTTAAGATGTTAACTTCTTGGTCAAAAAAGTTACATACAGTACTACAATCTGGCACTTAAAATTGCTCAAGGCATATCGTTCTGACAATATTTAACCTAGGGGATTCTGTTTTGCTATAAAACCTAATGTGTCTGAGGCTGATGATTTATTTGTAGGATTTGTTGTCTGCTAACGAAGTTCGCAGATGACTGCAAACTAGGAGCCATAACTAAAACTCCTAACGATGTGGATATCCTACAAAAGGGCCTTGCTCAGACAGATGCCTGGTGTCAAAGCCATGGCCTCAAGCTCAGTGCTAAAAAGTGCATTGTCACCTCTTTTTGTAAAAACTCTGTACCCATGAATTACCACGTAGGCGGTAGTCTACTTAACACCGAAAGTGTGATAAGAGACCTTGGGACACAGGTGGACAGTAGTCTCTCCTTTGATAATCACATTGCCACAGTAGTCAGGAAATCCTTCTACATGGCACACCTCATCACAAAAGGTTTCTCATCCAGGAAAAAAGAGGTCATTGTTCCCCTCTACTCGTCACTCAGTAAACCCATTATAGAGTACAACACCCCTTTTGGTATGTACCTCACAAGACATTTACAAGAACTGGAAAGGCCGCAGAAATACCTCACAAAGAGGATTACCGGCCTCAAACAGATGCCCTATGCAGACCATCTAAAAAAAATGCAGCTTTACTCCGTCGCATATCGCCTACTCAGAGGCAATCTCTGCCTAACACACAAAGCTATGTCAAACCCAGAGCTTTTGGACATGCTCCACTTAAAAAAATCCCAATCCCTCTGAGCTACACGCTCTAGGGACCTAAACCTTGTCACCACAATAAACAGAACATGCTGGAGGGATAGCTTCCTGTCCCAGAGACTTTCCATACTCTGGATGAAACTACCTACCTATATCAAACAAAGCTCTTCATTAGCACTCTTCAAGAAAAATTTGATGATTGGATGGGAGATAGGAAATTCACCCCGGGGATCATTTCTGTGGCTTTGCTCGACAGTGGCACAGGAAAATAATTTTCTTGGATGGTGAAAGCAAGGGTACCTTTTGGCTAGGCTTATATAGGCCCTAGGGCCAATAGCCTAGTACCTACCTATGAACCTATGAACCTATAATGGTTCTTGACTAATGACATTTTTGAGCTTGTTAAAGTGGAAAAAGTGGTGATCCCTGCTATATTTGGAATACCAAGTATCCACAAAAATAATTAACAACCCCCCCACTTAGCCCAGTTGTTTCTGTGTGCAAATCCAAAAGAGAACCATTAGCTATGTTTGTGGAGTTTTATTGTAGAGCTCTTGTAGACAAAGAAACACACATAATTGGAGACTATTGGCATCTGTTGCAACTACTTAGTACTACACTTTTCCACGAAAATTTGGTGTTCATTAATATTTATTTATTTATTTTATTTAACATTTGTTGACCTGGAATGTTTGACTGAGCCGAGGCCCTTTTTCAGCAGAGGCCCGAGGAGAAAAGCTCCAGTACATACAAGTATAACATTAAGTACATTAGTATAGATTTTATACAAGTTGAATACAGCTAAATCTTATACAGATAACAATTGGTTGTACATATATTAGTTAAGCAGGAAGGAATATAAAGTACAAAAATCAGGCGTTTTTTTTTTTTATCAAATCAGACCAGTAGTTATGTGAGTATTACAGAGAGAAGTACATAGATTGAGGAAAGGTTGAGAATGGAAAGTTTTCAAGGAGGGTTTGAGCATTGGCAGATATGGATGTAATTAATTCATTTTCAGTCATTCCACATGGCACTGGTATGGAACATTTTCAATGTATACTAGTAAAGGACAAATCCAAAGCCCCCATGGATAACACTATTATATGGGAATTTTTGGAGATGGCCCTGAGAAATAAATTTGTGTACTTTGATGGTGAATACTACCACCAGCTGACATGGGTGGCAATGGAAGCTAGATGTACTCTCACTTATGCTAATTTAGTCTTAGCTGAATGGAAGTACAATTATGTTTTCACTTCTCCACATTTTAAGAGTGTGTTTCGCTATTATCGTTTTATTGATGATATACTCATTTTGGTGACTGGTGAACTTTCCACCTTTGATTTGTTTTTGGCAGAATTAAGTAGCTCAACCAATTGTTTTTGAAGTTTACCTTCAATATTAGTAAGGACTCAATTACTTAGCCCTTACTATCTCAAAAGAGTATGTTAACAAGAGATACATATCTAATATTTATAGGAAGGAGACATATTCCAACTCTTTATTACATTAGGAGAGTAGTCATCCTTTTTATCAGAAAAAGAACATCATTAAAATAAAATGGTCTGTCTTTCTAGACTGGTTTCAGAGGATGCTACATTTCAGACCTGGCTACTTAAATTAAGTAATATGTTCCTGGAAAGATGTTACCTGACCTATTTAGTGAACTCAGTAGCGAATGAAATTCTTATAGTGAGGGCTGACAAATTTGCCCCTATTTTGAGAATAAAAAATCCCTTGAGAATATTGTTGCCATCAAAACTGTAAAAGAGTGTAGCATCCATGATAAATGTGGAGCAATGGCTATAGTTTATAACTATTAAGCACCAAAAATTAGAGCTATACCCTCTTATACTTGAGATGTTTTTTACAGCAGATTACAAGCAAACACTATGTCACACCCTAAGATTGCCTACAAAAAGGTGACAATTTGAAAAATATTTTTGAGAAAAATCACAAGTCAAGACAAACATCATAGACATTCAAAGATGATTAAGTGTGGCAGTTGTAAATACTGTAGATTCATCAATAATGAGCCATATGTGACAGTCGAAGGTTTTGACAAAACTTTAACATGTCCAGGGGTTTCTAGCTGCAACACTAAGATGATAGTTTACATTGCAATATGTAAGGCATGCCCTCCATTCTATATAGGCAAAATGATTAGGACGCTATAAGAACGTATATATGAGCATGTTTATGAGATCAAAAAATCCAATTTGACCATCTCTCTTTATAAACACACACTTGAATGCCCTGGTTTCAATAAATTTTTATTTTTTGTGATTGTTAGAGTTTATATTTCAGAACAGGGGCCAATGGTGAATTGTTACTATAACAAAAGGAGTTAAAATGGCAAATAAGACTGAATGCCACTATTAAGCCAGGACTGAATGAAATGCTTTCTCTTAACAGTGTTCTGAAGTATGGAGCCACTATGTTAGACTAATCATCAATTTTTAAAAATGTTTACCATTGTTGGTTTTCAGTATGTTTGTACCAAATGTGGGAATCAGACTCTACATCTTGTGTCTATCAGGTGAATACCTTAACCATTATGCCAATATCTGATTGTTAATTGTTACACTTTGATACAAATGTATTTATGTATTAAATATTGGCTTTAGTTTTTAGTTTTTAGTGATATGTCACTTTAAAAGTTTGAATTATTTAGTTGATGAATGGTGCATTTTTATTGGATTTACGCTTGTATATAATGACTTGCAGTTTCTTTAGACAAGGATGAAAGTGATTAGATTAATTACAATTTTATATTAGTGGACCTGGTTCTGGTTCCTTTGTGTATTTTTACATTCAGCAAACACTGATTTTTACTGTGAATGTTTTTTTTTTGACTGCCTTTTACCATCTTACAGCTGTTTTGGTTCACTGGAGAAGTTTGGTGGTGGTTGTGTTGCTGTTCAGGGTTATAAAAAGGCTATACATTTTGCAAAAGATACTGAGAGAAACACTCCATCTAAACCTTGCTATAAATGTAAGAGACAGCCTTCAATGAGTTCTGTTTTAAGAAATGGGGAAAGTACTGATTTTTCTGCTATTGAAGATACTTCTACAGCATATCTGTAGATGGTACTGATGTTAACTTTCGGCTTTTATATCCTGTTTCTAAAAAAGGCAATTGCCATTTAGGAAATACAAGAGAGCGGGCTGTAAACATAGAAGACAACTGGGTGAGGGGCATTTCAGGAATTGGCACATAAAAGCAACTTTGAATTATTTGATACATAATATTTTTCCTTTGCTATATCTGACTGTGAAAAATCATTACTTAATAAAGGGCTTAATTTTATTCGAACTTAACCTGTGTCAGAGATGCAATTTGTTCATGATATTAAGGCATTTTGCTGTAAGTTAAATTTGAAACAGTTTTTTAAGATAAAACAGTGGAACAAAATTATATTTTTAGATGTAGGCCTTCTTGTTTTAATCCACTGTATAGTAAGTGTGTTTTTACATTTGAAAAAATAATATTAAAGGATTTACATTTTATTTTTGATTATAAAGCAAGTGGCCATTAAAATTTATCTTATGATGTAATCGAGTCACTGAATTATCTTAGTAACAACAAATACCTTATTATAACCATGGCTGATATAAGAGTTGTAGTTGTGATTTAGGATGTTGATATGAATGGGAAGAAGCCTTTTCAAGGTTATCTGATGGTAGGTTTTACCACAAAATATTTTTTAGTTCCTACCAAGAAATTTAAGACAGAAGTTGATTGTTTTTGAATTTAGTTGTTGAAGAAGGTACCAATAAGAATGTGGCATTAGAAGTGATTGTTAAAGATCCTAAAATGCAATATTTTTCTATACTGCCCACTATACATAAGGATCCTTGTCATCCCCAAGTAGACCTCTAGTATCCTACCATAGTTCATTAACAGAACCTTTATTTGAATATTTGACATATTACTTAAAACCATTGCTGTATTCTCTAAGATCAGTAATTCAGGAAACTACTGTTTCTTCAGATGTGGCAGGATGTATAGATGGAATCTCATGGACTGATATGCATGTTGGATGTGAAATCTTTATATACTAATATACTTCACTAGATGGGTTTAATGGCCTTGGAGTATTGGCTTTATAAAATCAATTTATGCAGCCGGGAGTTTAATAAAATTTTACTGTGTCTCACAGAGCATGTGCTAAGTAAAAATGTTTTTCCACTTAAATCAAGAGTGTTTTCGTCAGATGAAAGGGACAGTGATGGATACTTCATTCGGAGCCATCTATGCTGATTTTATGTAAGGGCTATTTGGATTATAAACTTATTTATGACACTAGTCATAATGTTTTGTTTTATTTGTATCTTTATTTTTAATAGTCATAATATATCTATGCCATAGATATTTGGTGTAGATATTTAGACTGTTAGTTTGGACCTCTGATTTGTTGGAATTAGAAGAGTTTGCTGAATATTTAAATGACAACAAATGAGAGCTACAGTTTAGTTTGAACTTTCATCAGCAACAGATTTTTTAGATGTTTTGGTAATCAAACAATAAGATGGCACAATATGGACAACATTATATAGACAAGAATTTCAAAACAAGTACATTTTAGGAGGTTAATAGTGCTCATCCTTGGTATATTACCAAAAGCATACTGTTAACATAATATTATAGGATTAGAAGAATATGTTCACAAGATTATAAAGATTGTTCATTAGATCTAACTCTAAGATTTTCATCATGTGGTTATAGCTAATATAATGTTCTAAAAGCCAAAAAATATGGATTATTAAAAATATTTAAATTATTATTTTGTTCTAAGTATAAATCCAATTATGATGCATTGTCTACAGTGACTACTTTTTGGTCCAACACTGGATTGGTTAAGGAAGTCATAAATAAATACTCGCGTAGTTTGTTATTGGATAATGAGGTTTCAGATATATTACCATCTAAATGTAAATGTATTTTTAGGAGAGGCAAAACTATTGCTGAGAGACTAAGTCATTATAAGAGACAATTAGATAAGGTCCCTCTAACATACCGAAACATTTTGCAGGGTAAAAGCTTATTGGGCAGTTGCCCTTATGGCCATTGTTCAGCTTGTAAACTTATTTTAAGAACTAACAGTTTTTCTTCTACTAATACTTCTAAGATATTTGATATTAGAAGTTTAATTACTTGTGATACTGAATGGCTAATTTATTTATCTGTTTGTAT
This sequence comes from Protopterus annectens, assembly GCF_019279795.1. Taxonomy (NCBI): domain Eukaryota; kingdom Metazoa; phylum Chordata; order Ceratodontiformes; family Protopteridae; genus Protopterus; species Protopterus annectens. Next base: position 1,215,745,471 of record NC_056726.1, read on the forward strand.
CTATTCTGCTTTTTAATTTTGGAAAGATTTTCTGTAAAGTCAAGATTCATGTTTATGAATACCTAATGTTATTTTAGATGTAAGCCAAAATCTAATGCTTAGTTTAAATATACATTAAACATTCTACATCCTTCTTTGTTTTCTTATAAATTTGGGTGGTTATATATTTTTTCCAAAAAATGAAAGATTTTGGATTATTAAACTGGGACCTTATTTTCAAGTGGATGAAATAAAGTTTTTTATTAATAATCATAGGGTATTTTATGTATTACCACCGGAGGGCATTTAAGACACATTTTAAGGAAATATATATTTTCTGTATATAGTAGTATGCTGTTATATATGGTTTTATATATACTATTTAAAACATCATTGAGTTGGATTAAATGGGCTTATGCCGATATAGTTACATATTTAATTGGATGATGTCACGAAATTAGAGCATATATTCCCTGCAGTTTGTTTTGTCTTGCTTAATTATACTGAAAAAAACATATGTCCAATACCAACATAGTTGCCTAGCCATTTTATTTAAATAAAAGTAGGTTCTATTGAACTTTAGCATGAGTTATTCATATTTGGTGTCAACATGTTTTTGCTTTTTAAAAGTCCTGTCATGAGTTGGACAAAATCACTTAACCTATTAAAACTTAGTATCTCTTATTTGCTTGCCTTTAGTTTGCCATCCAGTTTGTTAGTTGTTTTCTACATTCTCACCAGGAAATCACTGCATTTGTTCTCTTGACAGTTACAGTTTAGCAAAGAAGCTTTATGTTATATAGATCTATACTTAGACCGAAGATGGTCTCAGCTCTGGAGGGTGTTTTATTTTTTCTCTTCCTTTTTGATCCTCAACTCCAGAGGATTTGTTTTCTTCATCCTCAAGTTGATTAGGGAGATGCCAGTTCGGAGTATTACACAGGGTCCCAATTGATCTAGCTACATAGCTGGGCAAGAGTATCATGTGCATATAATTCCTTTGTTGTCCATTACAAGATGTGTATATCATCACAATAAATGTGGTTCTAGGATATAATGGTTAGCACTTTGTACTACAAATCAAGTGATTTGAGTTCAAATCTCAGTGGAATCTCCCTAATTTCTGTCATCTGGCAGCTGACAGAGAGGTTTAAGGTGGGGAGCTGTAGTTCCTGTGGAATAGGGTTTGATTCTCTTAACCCTCATTTGCTTATTATGTGACCTTCAGCAAGTCAGTTAACCATATAATGCCTGTGGTCAACTAGAAATTTGGAATAGGCTCCTCAGTGGTCCCCTGGACTGCAAGCCTAGTAAATAACTATTAACCTAAATGTAATGCAGATTTCCTGCAAGGTCACACATTTGAAATATCAAGTACAACACATTATAGACTCTGTGTTACAAAGATTGCTAAGATAACTATTGCTCTATATTTAGATATTCTGATTCACACTACAGAGTATTAGTATTGCTCTATGTTTAAATATTCTGATTCACACTACAGAGTATTAAACCGAGACTGTGACTGACTCCATTATACTTCTCATAAGGCACCCTAAATCCACAAAGAATTTAGACAAATTAGACATTTTTATCTCTATAGTTAACGATATACATGAATTTGCTCTATTTATAGCTGAGGAAAAGAATGTAATACAAACTGCATTGTGTTGTAGTAAAGGTAATCACCTACCTGATTTTGTAACTAGATGACTGCAGATATATAAAAGGATTAAATCCTGACATTTAATGTACTTTGACGTGATACACTTTGGGCTGCATGTACAATGCATTAGTATTGACTTCCTAAAGGTATAGCTCTTATAAATAACTACATTTGTTTCAAAATAAAAGATAAATGTACTTCAGTAAATTATACTCCTGTCTCTGGTATTTGTTAATCAAAACACTATGTAGTGCATAGAGTGCCTCAATTATATTCCAATTTTGGGAGGCAAAACAACTATGGTATGTATCTTTCTGACATAAGAAAGGTACTTAATAAACCTTGAAGAATCTTTCAGCACTGTTAAGCTCTAATCTCATGCTAAAGTATAACAATGTCCACCACAAAGCAGCATGTGAAGTATTTTACAGTTTTAAAAGCTGGTATACACTACACTGTCACAACAAACTCTGGTAGAGTGACATGTCTAACAGCTTTTAGTGCCATTTGTTCATTCATCAGAGGGATACCTCTGCCTACTGGTGGATTATAATAGAGATAATTTGGGTGTCTGCCCAAGGCTCACAGCTCCATGGGGTCCATGGCCAACCACTCAGTCTACCTCAGTTAAACTTTCTGTAAAAAACAATTGTTATATTCAGCACTGCTTACTCATATGAGTTAGCTTGTATACTGAACATAACTATTGCTAACAAAATAAGTACTTACTGTTAGTCCGCTGTACCACTTTACTCATCTGGGCTAACCCAAATGCTAGCCCTAACCCTACCTTTAACCATGCCTCTAACCCTAACCCTAACCATACCTACCATACCTTTACCCCTGCCTCTAACCCTAACCGTTCACATTATTTTACTAAAACCCTTTCCTTAACAGTACAACTACCAAGATGACACTTGATCTTGATTTCGTAGTTGGGAAGTGTGATATAGGGCATTTTTAGTTGGATGGAATTATTAGATATTTTGTGATATGATATTTTAAGTTTTTAAGTTTATATATATATATATATATATATATATATATATATATATATATATATATGTTTGTGTTTGTGCATAGCATGTAAGTGTGCATGTCTATATTATATATATATATATATATATATATATATATATATATATATATATATATATATATATAAATAGATATACACATACCTATACACACCTGCATGTGTGTGTGATATAAGGCATTTTTAGTTGGATGGAATTATTAGCTATTTTGTGATCTGATATTTTATATATATATATATATATATATATATATATATATATATATATATATATATATATATATATATATATATATATATATATATATATTTACATACATATATATATATATGTTTGTGTTTGCATGTGGCATGTAAGTGTGCATAGGTTCATAGGTTCATAAGTAGGTACTAGGCTATCGGCCCAAGGGCCTACGTAAGCCTAGCCAGCAAGGTTCTATAGCTTACGCCACCCAAGAAAGTTATTTTTCTGTGCCACTGTCCAGCAGAGACACAGAAGTGATTTATTTCCTATTTCCCATCCACTCATCAAGATTTTCCTTGAAGAGTGCTAATGATGAACTTTGCTTGACATAGATGGGTAGCTTGTTCCAGAATATAGGAAGTCTCTGGGACAGGAATCTATCCCTCCAGCGTGTCCTGTTTATTGTGGTGACAAGGTTTAAGTCCCTAGAGCATGTAGCTCGGAGGGATTGGGATTTCTTTAGGTGTAGCATGTCCAACAGCTCTGGGTTTGACATAGCTTTATATGTTAGGCAGAGATCACCTCGGAGTAGGTGATATGCTACTGAGTAAAGCTGGAGTTTTGTGAGGCGGTCAGTGTAGGGTATTTGTTTGAGGCCAGTAATCCTCTTTGTGAGGTACTTCTATGGCCTTTCCAGCTGCTGCAGATGTCTTGTGAGGTACATTCCAAAAGGGGCATTGTACTCTATAATGGGTCTAATGAGTGATGAGTAGAGGGGAACAATGACCTCTTTTTTCCTGGATGAGAACCCTTTTATAATGATGTGTGCCACATAGAAGGACTTCCTGACTACTGTGGTGATGTGACTATCAAAGGAGAGACTACTGACCACCTGGGTCCCAAGGTCTTTTATCATGCATTTGGTGTTAAATAGATTGCTGCTATGTGGTAGTTCATGGGTACAGAGTTTTTACCAAAGGGTATGACACTGCACTTTTTGACATTGAGCTTGAGGCCATGGCTCTGACACCAGGCATCTGTCTCAGTGAGGCCCTTCTGTAGGATGTCCACATCATTTGGGGACTTGACTATGGCTCCTAGTTTGCAGTCATCTGTGAACTTTGTTAGCCAGAGGCCTTCTGTGTTAGCCTGTACATCAGAGAAGTAGATACCAAACAGAAGAGGTCCCAGGACGGAACCCTGTGGTACTCCACTTGTCACTGCTTTGAGGTCAGATTTGGAGTCTGCAACTTTTACAGTATGGGTTCTGTCAGTGAGCCAGTTGGCAACCCATCTTGTGACGTAGGGATTTATACCTAGTTTAGTGAGTTTAGCTATAATTCCAGAATGGGGGATGGTGTCGAAAGCCTTGGTGAGGTCAAGATAGACTGTGTGAACCACCTTACCCTCATCCACAGCTTTGGTGACTGCCTCAAAGAAGTCGATCAGGTTCAGGAGGCATGATCTGCCTTTCACAAATCTGAACTAGGTGGGATCCAGAGTTTGGAGGTTACCAATGTCTTTGTTTATGAGTTCCATGATGCTACGTTCCATGGCCTTGCAAACCAGGCTCGTCAGGCTAATAGGTCGATAGTTCCTGGGATCGGTGGTGTCTCCCCCTTTGTGGAGTGGGATAACTGTTGCTGTGCACCATTCAGTGGGCACAAAGCCTGATGCGAGCTATAAAGTGGGGAGCCAGTTCGTTCTGAAGTTCGTGTAAAATGCAGCCTGGGATGTTGTCCGGTCCCATGGATGCATGTCTATATTTATATATATATATATATATATATATATATATATATATATATATATATATATATACACACACACACACACACACACACACACACACACACACACACACACACACACACACACATCTGCATGTGTGTGTGATATAGGGCATTTTTAGTTGGATGGAATTATTAGCTATTTTGTGATCTGATATTTTAAGTTTTTGTACATATATATATATATATATATATATATATATATATATATATATATATATATGCTTGTGTTCGTGCGTGGCATGTAAGTGTGCATGTCTCTAATATATATATATATATATATATATATATATATATATATATATATATATATATATATATATATATATGTGTGTGTGTGTGTGTAAAACTTTTTTTGTCTCTTTTTATGTTTCAGTTGTGCTGCCTGTTGGCCCACATCATAGATGAAAGAGAGGGCCTTAAACCATCTCATCCTCCCATTTAACTAATCAAAAATAAAAATGTTTAGGTGTTTGGCTAGATCCCTGTAACTTTTGCGCAGCATACTGAAAAACAACTCAGCGTACCTTAACTCATTTAAAAATGCATATAAACTTTCTACATGACTCACACAAGACATGCATTTTTAATAGTAAATGAACTGATTCTTAGAAAGAAATCCATTTGTTCTGATTCTTCTAGCATCCTCACAGAATACTTACTACCTTCAAACAACAGTAAAAAGCTGTGAAGGCTAATTAAACCAGAAGAACCCAGACAGCATTAATGTACAACCCAACATAATGCAGGATGTCTCCTGACTACAGAGAGGCTAGCATTCTCTACAGTAATTACTCATTTTTAAATCACTGTTCTTTTTTCTCTAGTTCCATCATGCAGGGGAATGGAGGGAGAAGGATGGAGGCTGGAGCGTTGACCAGGTCACTACCATTTAACTAACAGCCCTGCTGCTGAAGAAACATGGCAGAGAAGGAGAAGACTGAAGGGGTGTGGTGTGCATACCTCTCCCTGAGGGAGGAAGGGTTGTACACATTTGGAGAGCACACAAGGACATCAGATTTCTCTGGTGGCTATCAGAGTAATTACTTCCTCTGTTTGTGGATCATAAGCAGGGTTACTTGCTGGCATACATTCCTTCCTGAACTGAAATACCACAAGGCACTGTTAACCCATAGCATGTACCACCTTCCCAGCATAACCTTTTGTTGGGGAAAGTAAGGTATAAGAAGAAGAAGAAGAAGATGAAAAAAGTCACAAATCATCACTATTGGCTTTCTTGATATAGCCCCACCAGGTTAACCCTTGCCTTAGTGATGGGGAACAAATTGGCCAGTGGGCTAGAAGGGGATGACGACTGGCAACACTGGTGCAAAGTGTGCTAAAAAAATATTGTTCTGTAATGACTGCTCTGTAGCACAAAAACTTAAATGCCCTACATAACCCACTGACTTCCAAAATGTAGAGTCATATTATGCTAACAAGCCTTCTTTTTCCCCTTGTTATAGCTGAATGGTCCTTTCCAGATTAACTTCTGCTGCCTGGAATTTACTTCCTCAAAGAATAATATATAAAGCATTGTACCCCATACTTAGGTCACATCTTTAAACTCACCTGATTAGCAAATCATCTTGGAGATGTTTTGACTAAGATTTGTACGTTACATTATACATACTCACAAGGCCCAAAATTAAACCACAGGGTTACAGCTATATTGGATAACCCATTATACTTAAATTATTCATGCCTCAAGTCACCTCCATCTAAATCCTTCTCAAAGGTCAGATTCCAAAAGGTCTGCAAAGCACTAAGGAGGGCCTTTACAGCAGAGTGTTATAAAGCTTGTTAATAAGTAACTAACAATACATAAAAATATCAGCTGCCTATGAAGTTAGATTTTTTGTAAATTCAAAAAACAGAGTACCTAGTAATACCATCCAGATTTATATCAATTAATCGAATGCACTATTCCGCCAACACCTCTCCGGCGAACCCAATTAAACAAAACTAATCTGTTGAACAATTGTTTAAACGCAATACTTTCCCAGGTTAAACAACCACTTGGACAACCCAGCGATGGCAACAAGAACAGCACTATTTAAAACCCACCCTGGAGGGGGGGTTGCACCCCTACACCCCCAATGTGGGAGCTGCACCCCACCAACCCCCTAACTAAATATACGAACTCCAAGATCACACTACAGTGGTGAAAAGGGCAAATCCCCGATGATGGCCCACTGTTTTTTTTCCCCTGGGAAAAACTTTGACAAAACAATCATTCAATAAAATAAGATTTCATTTAATTGGGTTCAACGAAGAGGCGTTTATGGAATAGTGCATTCGATTAACTGATAGGGATCCATAACATCCATAATGCCTGATGAGGATATCCTCCTAGTGAAGTAAATCAGAAATAACAGAGTTCACAGAGGTTGATCATCACAGCAAAAGCCAATAAAGTTATCACAGTAAAAAGATGATTACGTGGGCTATGCAACAATATAGCTCCACAGAATGTAAATAACTGTCATGCTCCTTAAAAGTCTATAACTCAACACATCTATGTTGAGAGCATAAATTTGGCCAAAAAGATATACTAACTAATGTAGACCAAAGAAAGCCATATAACAATAGACTGACAGTATTTTAAGGAATGCTGTGGAAGTAGATGCTGCCCTAGTGGAGTGGGTTCTAATGCCCTTAGGTGGGGCCTTCCCATGCAAGCTGTAGCAGAGGTGGATGCAGTGTGATATCCATTTAGAAATGGTCTGTTTGCAAATAGGCTTCCCCTCTGCTCCAGGGGTGAAGCTCACCAATAACTGATCCATTTTCCTGATGGACCTGGTTCTGTCCAGGTAGTATCTCAGCTGCCTATGCACATCCAGAGAGTGCAAGATCCTTTCCCCCCTGTTCTGTGGGTTAGGAAAGAAGGTGGGCAGATGTATAGCTTGATGGAGAGTCACATTAGATACCACCTTAGGCATGAAGGAGAGATTGGTCCTGAGAGATACTCTGTCAGCATGAAAGATAATGAATGGCTCAATGGCCATGAGAGCCTGTAGGTCTGAAACCATTCTGGCTGAAGTAATAGCCAGGAGGAGGGCTGTTTTCCATGAGAGGAACATGAGCTCTGCTGAAGCAGCAGGTTCAAAAGGAGGTGGAGTTAGTTTCTCTAGAACGTAGTTCAAGTCCCAGGCTGGAGTGGGTGCCCTACTGGGTGGCATGATATTAGAGACCCCCATAAGGACCTCTTTAATCAGGGGGTGAGAGAACAAAGGTTGCTCCAACTTTGAGTGAGCTGAGATGGCTGAAGCATGAATCTTAATAGAGGAAAAGGAGAGGCCCTTTGCTAGTATCTCTGCTAGGTAGTCCAGTATCAGAGGGATAGAAGGCCATGAGGTATCCATTCCCTTAGCTAGACACCAGGCATTGTATCTTTTCCATTTACCTGAGTAATACTTTCTGGTGCTGGGCCTTCTGGCCTCCTTGATAATATCCAGGACTTGTTGGCTTAGCTTAGAACTGTTCTCTGTCCCTGGGGTATCAGCCATGCTGAGAGTTTGAGAGTAGCAAAGTTGGGGTGCAGCATCTTCTCTGCCCCCTGAGTCAGGAGGTCTGGAATCAGGGGTAATAATCTGGGATAATCCTGCGATAGGCTGTGAAGAAGGGGGTACCAGTGTTGCCTGGGCCAGTCTGGGGCAATGAGGATTACCTTTGACCTTTCTTCTCTTAATGTGATCAGGACCTTTGGAATGAGGAGCAGGGTGGAGGGAAGGCATAAACAAATAGACTGCCCCAGCTGAAAGTTAGAGCATCCACTCTCCAAGATAGAGGGTGAAATTCTCTGCTGCAAAAGTTTGGTAGCTGGTGATTCCTGGGGGAGGTGAACAGGTCCACCTGAGGAGTCCCCCAGGCCTGTATGGCTTGCAGGAAGGCCTTCCTGTGGAACTGCCTTTCATGAGGGTCCAGGAAGTTTCTGATTACGTGGTCTGCCAGAGTACTGTGGGCCCCTGGTAGGTACTGGGCTATTAGATGTATGCCCATGCTGTTGGCTGTCTGCCTGAGTGACACTGCCAGCCTGCAGAGGGGTATAGGACTGTGTCCCTTCCTGCTTGTTGATGTACCACATAACTGTGGTGTTGTTTGTCTTTGCAAGAAGTACCCCCGGATTTAGATGTGATTGGAAGGCTGTCAGAGCCTTGTGTACTTCCATAATTTTCTTCTGGTTGATGTGCAAATGGAGTAGTTGGGGGTCCTGGGCCCCCTGAATGCACCTTTGGTCTAGATGAGCACCCCAGGCAAAGTCTGAGGCATCTGTGGTTATTGTCTTTCCTAGAGGGCATATGGAAAAGGGTTGGCCTCGTTCAGGGTTCAGCCATTTGCTCACCAGAGGAGCTTGGCCCTTATGCATGGTATAAGAGGAAGCAAGGCCTCGAGGGGCAGAGTGTGTTGGCACCAAATGTTTTTCAGGTACTACTGAAATTTTCTCATGTGAAGTATGGCCAGTGGGATCAGGAGTATGCAGGATGCCATGTAACCCAGAGCCTGCAGGAATTTCCTTACTGTGATGTGTTTCCTGGTGGATAACTGAGTGAAGTAAAGGGGCAGGAATACTTGTTTCTCTGGAGATAGGAAGGCCATCTGGGAGGCAGTGTCCAGGAGGGCTCCCAAGAAGATGATCTTCCTGGAGGGTACAAGGTTGGATTTTTTTCTCATTGATGGTGAAACCTAGGAAGGTTAGTGGGGCCCTTACAAAAGTGAGGTCCTGTAGGAGTGTTTCTCTGCTGTCTGTCTGTATGAGGCAGTCGTCCAGATAAGGGTAGATCTGTATATTCCTTTGCCTGCAAAAGGCAATGGTGGGGGCCAGACACTCTGTGAAAACTCTGGGAGCTGTAGATAAGCCAAAGGGCAGAGCACAGAACTGAAATTGTTGTGGTCCTGCCCTGAAGTATAGGAATTTTCTGCAGGATTTCCTCATGGGTATGTGGAGATAGGCATACTTTAGGTATAGGGTGACTAGCCAGGTGTTCTTTGTAAGCATAGGTAGCAGCTTTTGGAGAGTAAGCATCTTTAATTTTGGTATTACCAAATAAGTATTTAGGATAGAGAGGTCCAGAATGGGGTGCCATGTGCCCTCTTTTCTTGGTACCAAGAATAGTCTGGAATAAAATCCTTTTCTATGTTTTCTAGAGGAACTGGTTATACTGCCCCTTGAGCACAACATTTTTGTACTTGAATCTGCGCTTCTGCCACTGATTTGGAGGTAGGTCTGGGTATCTCATTAAAGGTGGGATTTGGTAAAGGGAAAATTTGCATCCCAGGAAGATTATATTTAGGACCCATTGATCCTGAGTTATGCACAGCCAGTTTTGTTTGTAAAGGGATAGCCTTCCTCCTAACCTGAGAGGGGTGGGGGAGGGGCAGAGAAAGGGGAGAGAGTCATTGAGAGTTCTTACTGAATTGGGTGGGCTTAGGACTCCCTGCCTTGGGAGTGGAAGAGGTCCACTGTTTTTGTCCTTTGCTGTGCTTGGGTTTAGCACGTAGGTGGTCTGTCCTTTCAAGACTTAGTTTGGGCTGGTCTGTTTTTTTGCAGGAAAGGACCAGTGTTTGGTGGGAAAATTCCTGCTAAATCTTGGGAGTTGTACCTGGAGAAAGTCTTTCACTGTCTGCATAGAGTTTGCTTTTTCCTCCAGTTTTTTAAGCATCTCCTTTGTTTTAACTCCAAATAGGTGGTCCTTGTCTAGAGGGACATCCAGTAGTTTAGATTTGACATGATCAGGTAGAGGCTGTTATTTAAGCCATGCATAACTCCTAATAACTGACCCTGCAACAGCTGTCCTGCTAGAAACTTCTAGTGTATCATATCCACAGTGCAGGGAATGTTTAATCACTTGATTACTAGAGTACAGTAAATCTGTTAACTCTGTGGAAGAGGCAGTTTCAGGTTGAGCTGCAAATTTTAGTTTAAAGAGTTCAAAAATATGCTGTTGATACTTCAGCATTTGGAATTCGCAGTTTAATGCCCTGATAGCCAAAGTTGCAGAGGTATACACCTTCTTACCCCATATGTCCAGGGCTCTGGAGTCTTTATCAGAGGGTATAGGGTTCTTTGCTGAAATGGACTTGGCCCCCTTGGGCTCCTGAGTAATAACCTCTGGGTCTGCCACAGGATCTTTGTACAGATATTTATGTGTATCTGGTACTCTGTAGTACCTATCAGGTTTTCTAAGGGCAGTGGGAAGTGCATCAGGCATAAGGCTAGATTCATTAAAACATCTTCCACCACCCCCAGGATAGGAGGTATGGCTAAGGGTCTGTGCTGAGGTAAATCTAGAAATTATCTTAATCTTTTCTTAGACTGAGGGTAATCCTGAGTTTGCCAGTGGAAGTGCACCCTGAGAATATGCAGGGTTTCCCCAAAAGAGAGGTCCTCAGGAGGGGAGGCTGAAGGGATAGATTCTTCTGCATCAGAATCTTCAAAACCAGTCATGGGGTGGTGCTCTTCATCAAATTCAGAGTAATCAGATTAATCTGAGTCATTGTCAGTCAGAATTTCAGGGAAGGTATCCCTTTTATGTATAGAAGGTTTAGGTTGGCTTCCCCTAATAAGAGTGATAAGGTCATCTGCCATTTTTCGCAGTTGAGACTGAGGTGGTGGTGTCTGAGCAAGATGGCGTCCAGAGACTGTTTTTTCAGAGTGGCCTTGCTTTGGGGCCTTGGAAAATCAATTGGTCTGAGATTAGCAGTAATCGGAGGTGAAGACATTGGTTTCAGCCTTTAGCTGGTTGCACCAGAGACCTCCTCGGAAGCCGGTGCCTGCGTCGTGGCTCTGGAACCGAGAATGAGACATACGAAGGATCGGCAAGTGCTGAAGACCTCAGCAGCATATCAGACTCTGAAAGGGTCTTGGTAGAGGCCTGCGAAGGTATTGAATCGGGCATCAGACACTGTGAAGGTGCCTCACTGAATTCCGGAGAACTAATGACCAGTTTAGACGATGTGTCATCAGAGGATTTAGCTTTGTGTGGTCTGTCCATTTCTTTGTCTTTACGTTTTTTGGGAATATCCACAACCTCTTGACTGACTCATGCCATATCAAAATACGAGGAAGGAGTACAGAAATATCTAGCTACAATATCTGCACAGAACTGACAACGGGAGACATCGTGGTCTGGGCCTAAACAAGTGATGCACAAGGAATGGAAGTCTCGGTGTGGTATTTGTTTTCCACAGAGGGGACAATTGTTTTTTGACTTTTTTGGACATCTGTTAGAGCAAGAAAAATGTCCCCAATGGGGTACTTAGCTTTTTGTCATTTTCAGCTTCAATTTGGACTCTGATAATGACTGACCGACACATGCAATCTGCTTCTGCTTCAGGCTCCAAGGCAAGAAAGACTGATGTAATGGCGTCAGCTGCTCTCCTTTATAGCACTGATGACCTGACATCAGTCTGAAAGCGACAGCAGCCGACACAGAAAATACTTGACTCTGGTATTCTGGCTGGCCGAGGGCTATCCAGCAGGGATAACCCACAGGTGATGACTGCAACAGTGAAACACAAAGAACAGCAGTACTTTGATGGTCTGTTGAATGAAGAGAATGAGAGAGTGAGAGAGAAGGTTGGATGATGTAGGTATGGTGAATCAGGAAGTGCAACAGATTATCATGGTGGAAGTAAGGATAGCTATGAAGAGTTTTAAGAATGGAAAGACTATTGGTCCAGATGACATACCTGTGGAAGCATGGAGGTGTTTAGGAAAAATGCCAGTGGTCTTTTTAACCGGATTGTTTACTGTAATCTTGGAAAGTGAGAGGATGCATGAGGAGTGGATAAAATGTGTTTGGGTACTGATTATGAGAATAAGGATGGTGTGCAGAGCTGTAGTAGCTACAGAAGGATAACATTGATCAGTCACAGCATGAGGTAATGGTAAAGGGTGGTTGAAGCTAGGATAAGAAGGGAGGTGAGGATTACTGATCAGCGGTATGGTTTCATGCCAGGAAAGAGCAGTACAGATGCAATGTTTGCTCTAAGAGTGTTGATGTAGATGTACAGAGAAGGTTGGAAGTAGCTGCGTTGTGTCTTTGTGGACTTAGAAACTGTATATGACAGGATGCCTAGAGAGGAGTTGTGGTATTGTATGAGGAGGTCAGGAGTGGCTACAGGATATGCACAAGGCTAGTGTGACAGCAGTAAGTTCTGAGTTGGGAGTGACAGGTACATTTAAGGTGGAGGTGGGAGTACATCAGGGATCAGCTATGAGTCCTTTCTTATTTGCAGTGTTGATGGACAGGTTGGCAGACATGATCAGACAGGAGTCCCCGTAGACCGTGCTGTTTGCAGATGACATCATGGTCTGTAGTGAGAGTTGGGAACAGGTTGAAGAGACCCTGGAGAGGTGGAGGTATGGTCTAGAGAGGGGAGGAATGATGGTCAGCAGGACTAAAACAGAATATATGTGTGTGTGAATGGGAGGGAGGGTAGTTGGTGAGGATGCAGGGAGTACAGTTTGCAAAGGTGGATAGGGTTAAATTCTTGGGAACAACAGTTCAGAGTAATGGCAAATGTGGGGGAGAGGTGGAGAAGAGAGTACAGGCAGGATGCAGGTGGTGGAGAAGAGTGTCAGGAGTGATCTGTGACAGACAAGTACCCTTAAAAGAGATAGGGAAGGTCTACAAGAGGGTAGTGAGGCCAGCTATGTTATATGGGTTGTAGACATTGGCGTGGAGAAAAAAGGTACAAGTCAGAGCTGGAAGTAGCAGAGTTAATGATGTTAAGATTTGCACTGGGTGTGACGAGGGTGGACAGGATTAGAATATGTATGTTGGGGGTCAGCCCAGGTTGGACAGCTTGGGGTCAAAGCCAGAGAGTGTCAGGATTACGTTGATTTGGACATGTGATGAGGAGGTATGCTGAGTATATTTGGGAAAGGATGAGGTTGCCAGGTAAGAGGAAAGAGGAAGGCCTGATATAAGGTGTATGTATGTGTTGAGAATGGACATGCCGGTGGTTGGTGTCAGAGCAAGATGCAGAGGACTAGAAGACATGGAGACAGATGATCTGCTGTTGCAACCCCAATGAGAACAGCCAAAAGAAAGAGAAGGTGATGTTGTAATGTCAATGTTCACAGGTTTCCAATTATTTGCCAGACATAACATAGCTCTTGATGAAATAACTATAAATATGAGGCACACATATGGTCAGTGTGCATAATACTGGACAGTTGAATGGTATGAGCTCAGTATATCACATGCAGTTAAACACACACAGCTGCAACAGTATTTCCGTATGCAAATACCCTTTATAGGTCCATCACATTTCTGAGACAAACATGTATATCATATTTGTATTCACAATTAACATATGGATATCTGCAACATCCCAGTAGCTGGCCTAGCAGTGTCACAGTCAGTATTGTTCAACACACACTCCAGTAGTGGTCATATGTGAGACATTCTTTCCTGGCGTGACTCAGGGCCCTGAGCTGTGTTCTATGTCACTGCAGACAGACACAGATGCTATGGCCATAGGTTCTGATCAGCAATATATCAATACAGCAAGTGTTATTGAGATATAATATTTGTTGAACTTCCTATTTTCCACGTTTACATACCCCCCACTACATTCCATTACATGCTTAATTGTTTGACATACCTGTTTTTTTTCGGTTCAGTTGGTATAATCCTTCACTTTCAGTGTGTGTGTGTGTGTGTGTGTGTGTGTGTGTGTGTGTGTGTGTGTGTGTGTGTGTGTCTCTGTTTGTTTGTTTGTTTGTCTCTCTCTCTCTCTCTCTCTCTCTCTCTCTCTCTAAGACAGACGGAGGATATACATCTGTTTTGCATAGGCAATAGCTTGCCTTTTGTAGGTAATGTTCAGGAGTAGCTGATGGCCTGTGCACCAATTGGAGTCCCGCACTTGCTAATTGCATGTAGAACAGCTGTGGTATCATTCCTATACCCAACAGCATGGAAACACTCTCCTATAACAGAGTACTTCATGTGGGCGTTGCCCCTTTTCCTTGCCTGTAAGGAGGACTTCATGGAGGTGTGTGACAAACAGCATCACAGAGGGTAGTTGGAAAAAAAAGTTATGTCTTACCATAACGTTCCATCTGTGTTGGCAGATCTTCATTCATTCGTTACTGATAGGACATCAGTTCTGTCCTCGGAACTGATATGGCCGGTACCAACCTCATGCCAGCCAAAAACTCTCAGCTAAGACCTACCCACAATGTCCCTCTCATAGTCTCTTCAGATCAAGTTTGCTCATCCTTATAGTATAGAGATAATAATAATGATAGTAGGAGGCTCTGTCTGAGCAGATACCCTAATTAATAAGGAGATCCTAAAGTCCACCAGGAGTCCAGGCAGGGGGAAAGAGGGTGGAAAGTAATGAATGAATGAAGATCTACCAACACAGATGGAATGTTATGGTAAGACATAACTTCTTCATCTGATGTTGTAAATCTTCATTCATTCCTTACTGCTAGGACTGAGTCCCCAGCTACTTGAGTCCTGGGTGGCCCTAAGGAAGGACATTCCTGAGCATCATAGAACCCAAAGATGCTTGTCCCCTGGAGGCCAAATCCAATTTGTAATGAGTGATAAAGGTATGAGGTCTTCCCAAGTGGCTGCTGCACAGATATCATCCACAGAGTCTCTGGAATGAAAGGCCACTAAGGTAGCTATCAATCGAGTAGAGTGAGCCTTTATTCTGGAAGGCAAGGACACTTTGTTTTGATGGTAGATGAAAGTAATAGCGTTTTTGAGCCAAGAAGATAAAGTAATTTTGGAAACAGGCTTACCCATTCTAGGTTCTGCAAAGGCCACAAACAATTGATCCGATTTTCTGAAAGATTTAGTTCTGTCCAAGTAGAAATGAAGTTGCCTATGAACATCGAAGGTATACAAAAGTTATTCCCCTCTATTTGAATGGTGGGAAAAGAAAACCGGTAGGTCAATAGATTGGTTAATGGAAAAAACAGAAATGACCTTGGGCAAAAAGGAGGGGTCAGTATGTAGAGAAACTCTTTCCCTATGAAAAATCAAGTATGGTCTCTTGACACTCAAAGCCTGCAACTCAGATACTCTTCTCACTAAGGTAAGGGCTACTAGAAGTAGAATTTTCCAAGACAAAAATTTGATATCACAGGAATCAGAAGGCTCGAAGGGAGGACTTCTTAATGACTGAAGCAGCAAAGTCAAGTCCCATGGCTCTACAGGAGGCTTGACAGGAGGTTTAATATGTAATACTCCTTTCATGATGGTTTTGCACAGTCGGTGTAACATAGATGAATTTCATTTCCATTGTGAAAGTTTGCAATAGCTGCTAAATGCACTGTAATTGTTGATGCTGAAGCTTCTGCATGCAACAGGGTAGTGAGTTATTGTATGATCTTCTGAATATGCATGGAAAATGGGTCTATGCTATGTTCTTTGGCCCATCTAGAGAACCTAATCAACTTAATGGAATACATTTTTCTGATGGAAGGTTTGTGCGAAGCCAGAAGAATCTCGTGAACAGCAGATAAAATCTCATTTAGCCTGGCAATCATCGGAAGTAGAGAAACCAAGCTGTGAGCTTGAGGCTGTGGAGATTGGGGTGAATCAGTCCTTGAAGATGTTACAGCAGTTCTTGGGATTGATCCAGGATCAATGGGCTGTGAATCAAGTGAGGCCATTGGAATGGGAACCAGACTTGACGGGGCCAATAAGGGGCAATGAGGATCACTTTTCTTTTCAACCTCTGAGCTTTCTGTAGAAATTTTGGGATGAGGGGAAATGGGGGAAAGGTGAACATTAGACCCAGGGGCCAATCGTGCATCAGACCATCCCTTGGTGACTCCCCCTGAGGGGGGATCAGAGCAAAGTAGCTTCTGCATTTGCTGTTTAGGGGTGAAGCAAACAGGTCGCAGCAAGGCCTGCCCCAGTGGTGGAAGATTTGAGCTGCTATTATCGGATTGAGGGACCATTTGTGAGGCATCAAAATGTTCTTGCTCAGATTGTCTGCAATAAGATTGGAACTCCCGGAAATGTGCATTGCTATGAGAAAGCAGTTGGAAGCCATCACCCAATGCCAAATTCTCAAGGCTTCCCGCCACAGGGGGTAAGACCTGGTTCCGCCTTGCTTGTTGATGTACCAGATGACTGACATGTTGTCCGATTGAATTGCAATGGTTCCGGAAGGAAGGGATGTGTGGAATGCTTGCAATGCTAAGAGAATTGCCCTCAATTCCAGGACATTTATGTGCAAATTGGCCTCCATGGGGGACCAGGTGCCTTGGACCATCTTTCCCTGGAAATACCCCCCACCCTAACAGGGAAGGTCCGTGGTCACCATGGCCCTGGGCTGGGGAAGACAGAATGGTCGACTCCAAAGATTTGTTTCTGGCTTCATCCACCATAGCATTTCTTTCTTGCAAAGGTTTGTAAGGCGTATCATAAGATCGACCATTGTGATGAAAGGAGCCACTGTAACAGTATCATGTGCAACCTCACCAGTGGTACTAAGTTAATGGTTGCACATCCAGTTGTCCTTCTCCAGAAAGGGGAGAATGGACTGTACCGTGACCATCCGGAATTTTTGAGGTTTGATGAATTTGTTTAGTAAGCTGAGATCAGCATTGGTCTCCAGTCCCCTGTCTTTTTCGGCACTAAAAAGAACCTCGAGTAAAACCTGGATTTTATTTGGTCTGATGGGACTGGTTGGATGACTCTTTTTCTTAGCAGCTTTTCAGAGCCTCCCTCTTACCGGGTGGAACATCTGGGATTCGTTTTACAGGTCTGGGAGTAAGGTCAAATGGGATATGATAGCCTCTGGATATTATTCTCTGCACCCTCACATCCATTGTTATGAGTTGCCAGGCCTGTAGGTGGAGAGAAAATTGACCCCCGACTGCTTCCAGAGGAAAGCAATTAGGCCGCTGTTCAGGAGCACTGGAAGGGTTGGCCAGAGAAGGAATCTCTAGAGTCCTGGTTGCGCGGACACCTTCTACCCTGAAAGGGGTGTTTTCCGGATTAGTTGGCCCCTGTGCCTCAGGGGAATTGCTCATCACGAGTGTCATGAAAAGATCCTTGGAACTTCTTGAACCACAATTTTCCACGACCATGAAATCATCTACCAGCTGTTTGGACCAGTTGGGTTGGTCTTCAGGAGTGGAAAAAATCTTATCTGGCCTCTAGGGGACAGCTTCTATACTGTCTGGGGCCTTCCAGGCACACTGCACAATAAGTCTAATGAGGTCATCCGCAGGTGGAGTCACCCAGGAAGTTGATGGTCCAGTACAGAAAGCCTGCAAGAACACCGATTCCTCCAAAGAAGGTTTGGAGGGCTTCCAGTCTCCCCTCTGCTTGAGGATCTCGAGAATGTCTCCAAATGAGACGTCTTCTGGGGGAGACCATGGGGCCCCTTCTCCATCATCGTAATCGGTGTCTTCGGTGATGGATTCCTCAGGGGAATCAAAATGCTTCCTCTTGCAAAGTTTCTTCTGGGTTGGCTCCCCAGTGGGGTATTTTGAGGAGGACTCCTGAGGAAGGGTTTCCTTTCAAGGGAAGGTCTTGCGGCTCCTGTGCTCGAGATCCCAGAGTAGGGTGTTGGGACAGCAGCATGATAGAGGGGCGTTCTGGTGTCAATGCCAATGTTGCCAACTGTGACCTGTTGAAGCAAGGATCCTCTCCATCACCTGGAAAGCAGGCCTGCCCGAGGAGGGATGGGAGCCCGGAACCAAGAAGGACAACCTCGGAATCAGGGTCACACCCCACCCCGAGCAGCCCGCCTCCAGGTGAGGAGCTGAGAGGACCGGTAGTTGCCGGGAAAACCTTGGCAGTAGATGGCACCACAGAAAAAATCGGCGCAGAACTAGGTGCCACAGTGTTGACAGACCAATCACTGCTCCAAGAGTGCACCAGTTCCAAAGGAGCCATTGCAATAAGAGTAATCAGTGCTGACAGGGAAGCCTCTGCTGTCAGAACCAAGATAGAATACACCGGGATGGCCATCGGTACCAAAGTCTCCAAGACCTGGGAGGAGGTTGGAGGAGGACAGACAAGTGAATATGCCATGAGAACTTCTGTTCCAAGAGGGAGGGAAGACCTAGTTGGGTGAGTAATCCTCTAGCTGCCAAAAGCTGGTCCACAACCCTCACTACATCTTGTTCCGAAAGACTCCTGGTGGATGTGAAGGAAGCTGCTGATGGAGATTCTGGTTTCTCAAGAAATGGACTAAATTGTTGTCCCAAAAAGGAGTCATAAAAGGGAGAATACCTGCATCTAGGAAGGTGCTCAACCTTTGGAACCGATGATGTCAGTATCAGTGGAGCCATGTAAGACTTCAGCACCGTGGCCGGGTATGGTGCCAATGCAGGTACAGTGGTCGGAGCCTGTGTCATAAAAAACATCTGCACTGAGGGGGATGGTGTTGAAGCAGGGACAGTAGTAGGAGTCTGAGTCAGAATCAAGGGCAGCACCAAGGGAGAAGACAGGGACCCTGGTGCCAAAGCTGTCTGCGCTGATGGCACAGGAGAAGCCCGGTGTCTACGGGAATGTCGGGACTGAAAGACTCCGTTTCTCCTTATGCTTTTTCACATCCTTATGCTTAGGAGGTGGTGAGACCTCCATCCCAGAAAGAGCCTCCGTGAAGGGTGATTTCAACATACCCTTTAGAATAAGTTTGTTCTTTCATTCAGCCAATGTATGGTTGCTGAAGCTAGAACAAATGTCACAAGAAATGTTAATGTTAACGCCCAAACAATAAACACACCGGGCGTGACCATCAGAACTGGGCATCTTACGTCCACACTTATCACACTGCTTGAACCCAAGCTTGGCCTTATCCGACATTATAACACACTAGTACTACCACATAATAAAACTAAAACTACCAAACAAGAAGATAAAGGAATAGCAAAAAAACTCCTTTTTTGTGTACAGAAAGCTAGGAAAGAGTACCAAGAATGGTACTAAGAAATACCAAAAAGGTAAGAGAAGGGCCTACTAAGGTAGGGAACAGGGAGTAGTACCAACGATGGCACAAAAGAACTACCAAGGTAGTGGGTAGGGTTTAGTCATAAAATAAGAAAGTAGAAACGAGAAATAACCTTAGACTAGAAAAACTGGCTAATAAACATTAAGAATTAGAAATAACCACAAAAAAAGTTACACTTAGATTGAGAGAAGACTTGGCACACATGACGAGGAATGTGACAAACGAGGTCTGGAGAGACTATGAGAGGGGCATTGTGGGTAGGTCTTAGCTGAGAGTTTTTGGCTGCCATGAGCTTGGTACCGGCCCTGTCAGTTCCGAGGATGGAACCGAAGTCCTATCAGTAAGGAATGAATGAAGATTTACAACATCAGATTACTTCTTATAACAAACACTTTGGAGACAGCCCAACAAACTGGGGAAGAATGTTCCAGACAAAGAGATAGAATGTAAGTATTGCTGTTATACAGTTGAAGCAATGCTGGTTTGACAGGGTTTGTGTGGATATGGCTGCTTTGCATGATGTTAAGTCTAATAGTAGTGGCCAGGATTATGGTTCTACACCCTGGTAAATCTGTGAACATCTGTACATATGACAGTTATGTCTGTCTGGCCATTGTGAACAGACTGTCAAGATTGTGTAGCAGTGTTGTGTGTAGATGTTTGTTGGGCTGGGCAGGGAGAGTAGAAGATGTGAGTGCCATACATCCTTTTCCTATCTGACTCTGCATGCTGCTACAGCTGCTGGCATTCTATCATGTCTGTATGCTTGTAGGGGATGACTGTGAAATGTCCTGTACTCAATATTCCCAGTACACTGTGATTTGGGCCAGTATATGTTGGTGTAGTATGTGACTGGCAATCAGGTTATGTTTGTTCAGACAGTCGTTCTACTCTAATTTGGGTACTGGTATGTTGCTGTGACTGTGTTGCAAATGTGTTTGGGTGGACATTTTTGCACCACTCTCTGCTTTACACTACAGTTCCACCCCTGTAGTGCATGCTGTATTATACATGGGTAATTTCCCAGAGGTGGTGTGGGGGAGTGTCGTGTTGGTCTTACTGCACTTCATAAGGTGCTGGGTGACATGGTTGGCAGCCTGTCAGGTGATTTCCATTCTGTTGCATCACTATGGTCATACCTCTACACTGTCCAGAGGCCTAGACCCTGTCCAGATGCGTGACACATATGTTTGGTCTGTTCACCAGACAGTTATTGTCCTTGGCTAATCGGTAGGATACTCTGCTGAATGCAGTCAGTAAATGCTAACATCCATTGGTGTTACTGACTTCATATCCCTCAAAAAAGATATGTTACAACAAAGCTGGTAACACCAGCAACTGTCTACATTTATCACAGCAATATGTCCAATATACCCTTGTGTTTGGGCCTCTGTCCCCCAATTATGTCAGGCTTTGTCCAGATGTCATGCACTAAGAGGTTCAGAAGTATGTAGTATCATTATTTACTGCATTCAATCCTGCTACCATCCCAGTGATGTCATAACCCCCCAGACATGTAACAAGGAAGTGGCCATAGATATGAGTCTTGTGCCTATACATTCTCTGGGAAACTGTACATTTGAGAGGTCTGTATATGTCTGCCCATTGTTAAATGATTGTCAGGATTTTGTAGCAGTGTAGTGTGTACATGTTATTTGGGCTGTGTAGGGAGGGGGTACATGTGAGGGTCATTGTCCCTTTCTATCTGACTGTGCATGCTGCTCCAGTTTCTGGTCCCCTGTCGCCTGTATATGTTTGTAGATGCAGACCGTGACATGTCCCATAAAACCTCATGATTCCCACTACACTGTGACTTGGGACAAGTAATGTGTGAGTGCAAACGGAATTTTGTTGCTCACACAGTCATTATACTGTACTGAAGTTTGCTTACTGGTATGTCACTGTGACTGTGGTGCAAGTTTTTGGGGGTATGCACTTTCACACCAGTGTCTGTTTTCCAGTAGTGTTACATCCCTGTAGTGCCTGTTATATTTGCTAATGCATGTGTATTGCCCCAGAGCTGGACTTGGGTAGTGTTATGTTAGTCTGATTACAGTTTGGACATTGCTCAGTAGCTCAGTGTAGTTTCCCTACTGTTGTGTTATGTCCACATATTTGTAGGATGTCCAGGTGTCTGGCCAATATCTTTGGTCTGGTCCACATAACTGTTGTGTATTCCTGACACATCAGTGGGATGATGTGGGGATTGAGGTCACTAACTAATGGGAAGCAATTGAGTCCTGGAACTGTGAGATTTCAGTCGATATATACTGTGTTACTACATTAACTTTCTCAGCTTATCTATTGATGTATTTTGGATATGTCCCTATTTTCATGCCTTTGTCCCTCCACTTTGCCAGGCTTGGTCCAGATTCATTGCACTAAGAGGTTCTGAGCATACCTCTCCACTGCCAGGATTTTCACAGAATGTCCAAATCCTTGGTCATACTTTTGTTCAGTTCCACAATTTATTTGAATTTGTCTGGTAAATCACAGTGGTGATCCAAGGATTTATGTCAGTAAATAATGACATGACATTTCAGATTCCATCCTCATATCCTTCAGTAACTGTCTGCTGAAACGCGCCCTGTTGCTGTAGCAAATGTCTTCATTTGTAACCGCAATATTTGAAATATGTCCCTGTATGTGACCCATTCCCCCTCCCCTTTTACAGTGTTTGCACAGGTTTCTTGCACTAAGAGGTTGAGAGGGATGGTTCTGAGGTATAATTCCACTGCATGGTATATACATACATACATACACACACACACATAGATATATATATATATATATATTATGACTCTACTTTTTCATATATATGTTTCATCATATATATATATATATATATATATATATATATATATATATATATATATATATAAAACACATAACTGGTTCCACAAAGCTTTCTCCCTAATGCTGTATGCCTCTATTGCATGATATGTTTGAAAAAACAACATTACTTCCTACAGCTCAGATGGTGTAGTAGTACATTCTTCTGACTGTAGTGTTGAGGATCAAGGGGTTGACACTTCTTTTTCATTAATGTTAAATAACCAGAATGCATGATATGTTTGTTAAAGCATTATGGTTTTTCACTACTCAGATGGTGTAGTGGTACTTTTCTGTGATTGTAGAAGACAGCATCCTGGGTTTGAGAGTTGGCAGTGTTGACTATTTTATTGCTGGGCAGAACAAGGTCTGATGGATATAGAGTGCTGAAGGCATGTTTAAGCATACTATACTTATATATTTTTATTATAAAATAATATTTATATACACATTATAATTTTATGTTTACCTTCCATGAATCCCCCTATGTGCTTTCATTAACTTATATTCTTGAGTGACTATACTGTATGGGGAACTTGTGTTTATATGGATGTTTCACATCTTTTTTACACTGACATACACTACCCTGGTTGACAAAAAAAGGTTTCTACATAATTTGTTTACTAAAATAATTTTAACACTGCTTTCACTTTGGAAAATAAATTGCCTGTCTCAGGACTCGAACCATAAATGCCCACATGAAAAGCCACAACTCTAACCAGTACACTACCACAGCTTGGAAATGCTACCTGTCTATTTGCATTTAGCTCCTGTGGGATGTTTAAGCTATGCTAAACCGATGGCAATAAAGTGCACGCCCACTTAGCTACACTTAAACATTCCTTAGACTACTGGAAAAATTTTATATATTTTTATGATGTTATTAGGTTATATGGGTGTATATTGTGGTGTTCTGACAACTACTTTGGACTGCAATCATGAAATACTGGCATTGATTTGGCTTTCAGGTTTCTAGCCTTCAGGGACTCCTGCTAATAAATATCCTGTTATCTATCAACTTTCTGTGTGAGAGCAATATTTAAAATCTGTCCCTATTTGTCCCACCATCATTTTAGGCTTTGTCCAGATTTTTTGCTCTAAGAGGTTGTGAGGTATGATGACCAATATTTGAGTTTCAGACTTCATATCCTTTGTAAAATGTATGTTAACACAGCTCCTTTTATTCTAGTCACTTTCTAAGGGTTTATCAGAGCAATATTTAAAATGTGTCCCTATTTGGAGGCCTTTGTCCCCCCCATTATTTTTGGCTTTGTCCAGATTTCTTGTGCTGAGAGGGTGAGAGGTATGAATGCCATACGGCATATTAGCAATGCAGGGGGTATGTCACAGAACCTGTAACACACCCCCTGCATTGCTTTCTTATTGTCGTTTTTATTTCAGTGCCCGTGGACACTGAAATGATAATTTTTTTCATTTCAGTGTCCGCAGATACTGAAATACTGGCATAATATTAGAGCAAAGTTGTAATATTATGCCAGTTTGGCTTAGAACGTGCCATATAAGTGCAGGGGGCGTGTTTAGTGTCTGTGCACTACAAGGACTCACCCCCTGCACTCGTTCACAGTTCGTGCATATGCAAGGCACACTGCTGTTCTACATGGACACAAACCACTTCATGCAGGAATACTGCTATTCCTGCATGGAGTTTAATAAATTGCGGGCACTGGCCTCTCCCTTCACTGATTACACCCTTATAAATTTTAAAGGATTCATGAATACTAATTGTATAGTTAAACATTTGTTGTTTTTATTGTTTCATATATCACATACTGTGGGTTGTTTGAGAACTTTTAATATAAACAAAATGATAGACCTTAGAGATGCACATTTAATGTTTTGGCATCAATTCTTAATTGGAAATAAATCAGATAATACACATTATCTTCTTGCAAGACATTGTTTAGAAAATAATTGGTTGACTACAATCTTGTAAAAAATGTTAGTGATAAAATCAAAATCTCAATGGATTGCAAACAAAACTTATTCCAAACATACTTGAGGAGTTTTTTCAGAATCAGTAGTAACTCAAATAAGAATAAATCATATATATCAATAATTTATAAAATAATGAGAGAAGAGTTTGGTTCCACAGATTCATTATTTTGGAATTACTCAACTAAGATTAATGAGAAGGCCTTTTCTATTGAAGATAAATGCTAATTCTTCAATCTGCGGGAAAATCTACTTCTTCTCTTTATTGGGAAATATACTTACATGGAGATTTCTTCATAGAGATTTTTAACTCCACATAAAGTGGCTTTAATATATAACTATGGGAAAATGAATTGCTGGAGGTATAATGAAGTCTCTAACACAGACTGGTTTCATATGATATTGGATTGTAAAATAGTAACTCCTTTTTGGGTTGAATTTAAAAATTTTGCCCAAGCTTTGTGGACAGATAATTGTATAATTTCTAACTCCTTGATCTTATTTAATGTTCTCATTCTGGATTCCATTCCTAGGGTGCAGGTGCCTCTGTTTTGGTCCATTTTAGCTACAGCAAGAAAAATAGTCACAAAGAATCGGAAATGTAAAAAAAAGAAGTTATGTACTCACCATGCTGTTTCATGTTTGTTGTCCGTCTCACCTTAATTCTTACTGGTTGGGTTCGTAACTGATCCTAGATTCCGACTCGGCCGTATACTAAAGCTCAAGGTCTTCCACTGGCTTGAGGCTGAATTCTTATCCCATCATGCTCTAGTGAAGCTCCCCAGATATTGTTTTCAGATAACTGCAATTACGTAACATACTATTTCAAAATTTTATGAAGACAAAGAAGGTCAGAGAACACACTTGCCAAATGAAATAACCTCTTGGTCCTCCAGGAGTCATAGGCTGGGGGAAGGAGGGTGCAACATAAGAAGTAAGGCAAGATGGACAACAAACATGGAATATTATAGTGAGTACATAACTTCTTTATGTTATGTTGTCCTATCTTGCCCTAATTCTTACTGGTTGGGACAGCTTCCCTAGCACCATATTTCCTGGGTGGCTCACTGGAGTATATTCTTCAGGACAGTGGACCCAAAGGAAGCCCTGCCCCTGGAAGCCAGATCTACTTTGTAATGAGTAATAAAGGTATGAGGCCTTGCCCAAGTCACAGCAGCACAAATGCTATCAAGTGGCAGTCTAGCTTGGAAGGCAGAAGAGGTTGCCATGTCTCTCACAGAATGAGCTTTGACACTGAATGGGAGAACTTTGTTGTTTGAATTATATATAAAAGTAATAAATCTGAGAACCATTTTGAAAGTGTGACCTTGGAAATAGAGACACCTTTCTTTGCTTCTGAAAATGAAACAAATAACTGATCAGATTTCCTGAAGTCTTTTGTCCTGTGTAAGTGAAAACATAACTGTCTATGTACATTCAATTGGTGAAGTAAATATTCTGCCTTGTTGCCATGGTTATGAAAGAAAACTGGTAGCTGTATGGATTGATTTAGGTTAGACTCTGAGCATACTTCTGGTTGAAAGGATGGGTTTGTTCGAAGGGATACTCTGTCTTTGTGGAAGAGCATATATGGTGGTTTGATCAATAATGCTTGCAGCTCTGAAACTCTTCTAGCAGAAGTGATGGCAATTAACATACTCGTTTTCCATGTTAAGAATTTTAGCTCACATGATGACGCAGGTTCAAAGAGGGGGAGGATCAAACAGGAAAGAACAAAGTTTAGGTCCCATGGTGGTAGAAGGGTATTTATGGGTGGTCTCAACAAATTAGTGCCCTTCAGAAAAGCTTTGCACAGTCTGTGGGACATCAGATTTGGGGCAAAATCGTTCATATAGAAATTAGATCTTGGAGCCAACTGCACACGAATGGTAGCTGCAGCTGCACCTTCATTATGTAGTTTTGCCAGAAATTCGAGAATAGAATTTATAGGAGCAGAAAAGGGGCCAGTGTGTTTATTTAATGCCCAAGAAGAACATTTTTTCTATTTACTCAAATATAACTTTCTCACTGAGGCCTTATGAGAAGAGATCAAAATATGTTTCACCGAAGGAGGGAGACTAGGAAGCCTGACTATGTTTGGAACTGGAGTAGCCAAGCTGTCAATTTTAGGGTTTGAAAAGAAGGGTGTATCATTCCTGATGGATGAGTCAGAAGGTCTGGAAGTGGGTCCAGAACCCATGGCTCCTCCTGAAGATGAGGTCAAAGGAAGGGGAACCAAATCTGACAAGGCCAGTATGGAGCGATGAGAATCAGCTTGCTTCCCAATGAGCTGGCTTTCCTCTGATACTCAAGGTTCTCCAGAAAGCCAGCTCATTGGGAAGCCAGCTCATTGCTTCCCAATGAGATGGCTTCTGGAGAAGCTTGACTATCAGAGGAAAGGGAGGGAAGGCATAATGGAGACCCGAGTGCCAGTCGTGTACAAATGCATCCCTTGGTGACTTCCCCAAAGGGGAGATTAGGGCAAAATAGCTGCTGCATTTGGTATTCATGGACATGGCAAAAAGGTCAAAGCAATGCTGGCCCCATCTGTGGAAGATCCTATTCGCTACTTCTTATTTTAGGGACCACTCGTGAGGCATGAGAATTACTCTGCTGAGTTTGTCTGTTATCATGTTGGATTTCCCCGGGATGTGCGTTGTATCAGAAAGTGTTGAGAGGAGATCACCCACTGCCATACTCTGAGGGCCTCTCGACAAAGGGGGTAAGATCTGGTCCCTCCTTGTTTGTTTATGTAGCAGACCACTGACATGTTATCTGACTGTATTGCAATTGTTCCGAGCGGGAGAGAGTCTTGGCGTGCCTGCAACAGCAAAAGCACTGCTCTCATCTCTAGGATATTGATGTGCAAATGGGCCTCATAATCCTGCTAAGTGCCTTGAAATGTCCTTCTCAGATAATGCCCTCCCCCACCCTATCTGGGAGGCGTCCGTGGTCGCTATGGCCACAGGTTGTGGGGGAAGAAAGGGTTGACCTGATGTCACATGACTGGAGTGAAGCCACAAGTGAAGATCCTTCTTGCAGGACTCTGATAACAGAATTTGGTGGGACATGGGCAGTTGCTGCAAAGACCACTGAGTGAATACAAGCCACTGTAGAAGTCTCATGTGCATGCGTGCTAGTGGAACTAATATTTATCGCTGTTGCCATGGTTCCCAAGATTTTCAGAATTATTCTCGCTTGTACTCTTGTCTTGGAGAGAAGGTTGGAGACTTGCTGTCTCAGAACTAAAATCCTTTCTGCAGGAAGTTTTGCCATCATGTTCACTGTGTCTAGATCTACTCCTATAAACATGATATGTTGTGATGGCAACATGGCAGATATTTTGTAATTTATTGTGATTCCCAGGTGAGAGCAGAGGGATAAAGTCATGTCTCTTGCTACCAGTAGTAGATGCTTAGTGGTGGCAGTTAGGAGCTAGTCATCTAGATATAGAAACACTCGGAAGCATAGACATCTCAGGTGAGCCATAACTACTGCCATACACTTGGTGAACACTCTGGAGGGCTGTAGTGAGACCAAAGTGCAGAGCTCAAAACTGGTAATGACTGGCTCCCAGCCGGAAGAGCAAATGACTCCTGGATGGCCTGTCCATCTTTATGTTGTAGTACACATCCTGGAGGTCTATAGAGCACATCCAATAGTCTTTCCAGAAGGGAAGACTCGACTGCAGTGTTACCATCTGGAACTTGGTCTTTTTTACGGATTTGTTAAATCTGCTGAGATCCAAAATGAGCCTCCAGTCCCCTGTTCTTTTTGGCACTAAAAAGAATCTCAAGTAAGTTCTGGATCCTATTTGTTCTGTGGGGACTCTTTGGATGACTCTTTTGTCTAGCAACTTTTGAATTTCTAGAGTTGCTTGATTCCTTTGACTGGGTGGAATGTCTGGGGTTTTCTTTATGTTTGGGACAGGAAGAGAAAAGGGTATGGAGCAGCCTCTGGATATGATACTTTGTACCTACTTGTCTTTTGTTATTTCCAGCCAGGCTTCTAGGTACAAAGATAAGCGACCTCCGACTGCCTCCAGAGAGGGATTGACGGGCCTCCCTTCAGGAGCGCTGAAAAGCCCTACCACAGAAAGAATCCCTGTCACCCTGATTCTGTGGACTCCCTCTGCCGTGTGGGTGGCGACTTCCATTAGTACTTCCCCCTCTGCCCCTGGGGGAAGATTCACCACGTGTGTCCTGAAAAACTCTCTGGGATTTTTGGAACCTTATCTTTCCTCCATTTTGACCTTTTGGATAAGGTTTAGAAGGTGTGAAAAATGTACTCCTACAGCAGAGAGAGATTTCCCTTGTTGTTCACACCTGGTTAATGTGTCCTAACTCTTGGCCCAAACAATGATGAGCCATCAAAGGAGGCATTAGTAAAGGAAAATTTAAAGGGTTCCACAAAGTCACACAAGTACATCCAGGAATGTCTCCTTAGGGAAACTCCTGAACCCGCTGCTCTGATCGCTCCATCTGCTGTATAAGATATAAACCTCATGAAGGAGTTGACCACAAGAGTTTAAGGTGGAGAGCTGAGAGGAAACCTTGTCTGATTAGCCTTGTGAAATGCGTCAAATAATTCAGCTGGGTGCAAATGCCACTAAAGTAAACATGCGCTTCCTGTATCTGTTCATCATACGGGACTTCTTGTTCGGCGGATGGACAGAGGAGGATGTTTCGGAAAATTCCTTTTTGGTAGCTGCTGTCACCACCATAGCATCCACAGGGACACCTTTAGTCATAAATTCTTTATTAGTGGGGGCTGTAATGAACTTATTTGACCTCTGAAAGAAAAGGTTCCGCTGCATCTGGAGACTCCCATGCCTTTCGACTAACTAGATCCATAAGTTTGTCGAAAGGCAGAGACATCCAAGTGGCTGAAGGATGAGACCCAAATGCCTTCAGGTAAAAAGACTTCTCATCAGAAGGGTTGATGGGCTTCCAGATGCCTCTCTGCTTAAGGATTTCTAGGATGTCTTCAAAAGAGACATCCTCAGAGGGCAACCATGGGGACCCTTCCAACTCATCGATGTCTGTGTCAGAGGTGACTGACTCCTCTGGGGAATCCAAATGCTTCCTCTTGCAGAATCTCTTATGAGGGACCTCTTCAGGAAGGTATTCTGGAGAGGTTTCTGAAGAGAGGGGTTCACCCAATCGGGTGCCCTGAGGTTTAGGGTCTCCGTTGGTCTGTGGATGGTGTGATGCAGAGACATCTGGGGAGGAATGTTGGAACCCATGACTGGAGCTGTCTGAGGAGACAGCACTCTCCTCATCAGCTTGAAAGCCCACCTCCCCTGGTCCGAGGACAGCACCGGCTCCGAAGAGACTGAAGAAATCCCTGGAACCAAGGGGGTCGGCCCCGATGGTGATGTAGGAGCCAAGCTCATCTGTGGCAAAGCCCAGAGAAGTAAGTTCAGATCTGACAAATGTAGGGTCCAACTCTCTTCCCCAGATCCGACTGGAAAGCATTGACTTCTAGACTCCTCGGACAGAACCGAGGATGTCGGAGCAGACGTTGGGTCAGAGTATCTCAAAATGGTTCTCAGCACCTATGATTCCACCACAATCAGCACCAGGCATTCTGGCAATGAGGTCCTGGGTTGGCTCGGAGGAGGAATTGATGTCAATGAGGAAGACTTGGCCAACTCCAAATCCATCTGGGTTGGAGCTGAAAGGAGTTTTGCCAGTGCCAGTGTCCTTGGCAGTCTGCACACCACCCAATCCACATCATCATCCAAAATACTCCTGGAGGACTTGGAGAAGGGAGCAGGCAATCCAATAGTCTGCAAAATAGGGGACCTTAGAATAGGAGTAATGGGCTCCAATACTGGGGACCGGCTCCATATTTGGAATTCCACTAGCATTGAAACAGTTGGTACTGATGACATAGATTTAGTAGGTCTAGTAGTCTTCGGAGCCGAATATGCTACTTTACTTAGTTTTTTTTGTTGGCTCTGACTGTCGTGAAGAGGAAGAAGATCTCTTGGAGGATTTATCAGATTTTGAAGATGATGATGTTGCTGAATTTGTAGTACCCGGACCTTCTTCGAAAGCTTCTTAGAAGCGGGACTTCAGCAAACCTCTCACTATCAATTTCTTTTTTCTTTCCAGCAGTACTCTGGAGCTGAAAGAATGGTATATAGAATATGACTCCTGTAAATGCACTGCTCCTAAGCAGTAAACACAAACAGTATGGGCATCTGTAAGAGACATTTTTTGACTGTATTTACTACATTTTTTGAGGCCAGAAGGCTTAGATTCTTTATGTTCCTTGAACATGTTCAAAATTCACAGTCCACCAGAACTAGTAAGTCAACAGTAACTACAACGTAACACTCTTTCAAATAACACACACTAAAAGGAGGTAATATATATGTATATTGTTTTTTAACAAGGGAAACAAGGAAAACCAACAAGCAAGAGCAATTCTCTAATTTAAATGAATCTGCTCTAAAACTAAGGATGGAAAGAGAAGCCCTCTAACTAAAATGGGCAGTGGCAGCCCTCTAACTTAAATGGACTGATGCCTTGTCCTTTTCTATACAACTACTCTAAGATAAACAACAACTGCAATAACTAGAAAGCCCTAACTAATAATGGGCTTATAGTATTTAAACTCTTAAACCAGGATAGGGAAGAAACAAAAGGCCTGACAACAAAAAACAATGGCCTGAAGCAAAAAACACAATAACAAACATTTTAAAACTATGTAAAAGGGAAGAGAAATACCAATTGCTAAATTTACAATAAAATGTAGAAGAAATTTCTCCAAAGAAATAAGTAAAAGGTTTTTCACTTAGCCTGAGCCAAATGGAAGCACCTGATCTGTTTAGCGGCAGACGAGATCTGGGGAGCTTCACTAGAGCATGAATGGGATAGGAATTCAGCGTCGAGCCAGTGGAAGACCTCGAGCTTTAGTATACGGCTAAGTGGTTCCAAACCCAACAAGTAAGAATTAGGGTGATATAGGACAACATAACATCTACTCTTTCTTTCACTGAATTCATTAATTTAATAAAAGATATCTGAAAAAAGAGTATGTCAACTGCCAAAATGAGAACTTCAGTTATTACTAACCAGGGGTCTATATCAGATTGCTGAAACCACAAAAGGTCAAGTACCTTTTCATTGACAACTATCTGTCAAACTCTGAATCTGAACGATCGTTTCCATGAACTGCTTCTGACGGTAAGCAACCAGTGGGCCATCATCGTGAATTTGCCCTTTTCCCCACTGTAGTTGGACCTCGGAATTAGTATATTTAGTTGGGGGGGCACAGTTCCCCACTTTGGGGGTGTGGGGACGTAGCCCTCATCAGGGTGGGTTTTACATTTTGCATCAGTAAGTTGGCCAACATGTTAGTTACCATGGGAAAGACTTTCACAGTAACGATCATTTGACAAACAGGGGTCAGTGAAGAGGTATTCAACTTTTTGTGGTTTCGATAATGTGATATAGACCCACTCACCAGTTCAGTTCAGGTCAAAATTAAGTGATTTACTTGATAAATTTTATGATTTAGTTTTCTATGTTTGATTTTGATGTTGACATCTTAAAATAGTTATGCTTTTGTTTTATTTATCTTTAAATAATTTTGTATAATCTTTGTTTTTGGGAGGTCACTTATTGGAAGTTCTAGCTTTGCTGGAGTTTTCATTTTGTTTTTACTGATTGTTTTTTAGTGACCTTCTCACTCATTGTTTTAGTTTGTTGTTTGGGATATTTTTGCAGTGACCCTAATGATAATGGACATCAGCTGGGTATAACAGCCCTGTGTTTCTAATGCTTAGTCAAACACTCTGCTTGTGCTGTGCCAATGAGGTCATAACAAGGCCAAATATGTATATCCATAGCTAGTGGGGTTTGGCTTTATTGGCCTGAAATTGTCCATTAAAATGACAAAACAAGTCATGGGCATTCAGAATTGCCAATTAGCTGAAACACCTGATGTTCATAAGGATCATTTGCATATATCCCATGTGCCTCTGATGCAAGAGGATTAGGAGGTCACTTATTAGAAGTTCTAGCTTTGCTGGAGTTTTCATTTTGTTTTTATAATCTTTGTTTTACAATTAATAAAAAATTGTTTAAAAAAGAAACAGTTGTGTGTGTGTGTGTGTGTGTGTGTGTGTGTGTGTGTATATACACACACACACACACACACACACACACACACACACACACACACACACACACACACACACACACACACACATATATATAATATGTATGCAACAGCAAATGCTACTTTTTTCCTGTATGCATTTCTTAGAAGTGCACTGATGGCATGAGCATGTTTGTCAGGATATTTCACTTTCTCAGATATACAGCCTTATTAACTGACTTCACAAGTGCTAATGTTACGACTGTTTTTCTCTGTACACTCTTCTATTGTTATTTCCAGGAAATGTAAATGTCCTATATTGTCAATGACACAGGGGTGTTAGCTTTCTAAGATGAACCATACACACCTCTGGGGGAGTCCTGGCCACAGGTAAACGTGACTGGCAAAGCTTAAAATGGAATGTTCTGTGTTACATTTGTACACGTTTCAGTAGCAGTTTATTTGATAGCACTTTTAGCATTTCACTGATGGTTTGTTAGCAAAATGTGTCATTTGCCTGTTCTTTTGGGAGTGGGGGAGCAAAGCTACATTTCAGTTTTGGCACAAACAAGATTTTTGCTATTGTTACAATCTTTGTTTTGGATCCAAACTTGCTTTGTGTGTGACTGCAATATGTTGCAACCACAAAATTCTTTTTTTTTATATTTGAATTTCTTGACAGTTTTATGTTTCTCCAGTGGTTAATAGTGCAATGCTACCTTTTATGTGTTATATCGAAACAGGACTTTTAGTTACAGGATACTTCTGTGTATTATCCTTCTGTTGTGTTTTAGGTCACATAGGACTATGGCACCCAGGCCTTCCAATCCCTGAAACCCCACTTCAGTGACCTTAAGATTGAGATAATTGTGGAAGCTTTTAGGTGATATGGTACCCTTCTGCTTGACAAGGGAAGTGGTGATATCTCAGGCAGAATGTAAATTTGGCAGCAGATAGCTGCTGATGAGAACACAGTTGGTAGCCACAGTAGAATATATGATTAGCAGATCAGGTGCACCATAGAGCCATTGACATAATTTCTTCTGCACAGAGGAGAGCAGCTGCAGTGGCCTATGAATGGATGGATACCAGGGAGCTGCTAAAAACTGCCATTAACAGCAAATGAAGAGTTCCTGTCCAGGGTCAGGGATCCAGACAGCTCACTGGACAGTGCATAACACATCACTGACTCTGGTGCTACTATTTCAGGGAGAACAAGTATGCCCCAGGAGGAGCTTTCAGGTAGGCTTATCTATCTCAATTGTGAAATACTTCTTCTATGGTAAAATATTGACAACAATACTTAATTTCCATTTAACATTAAATTTGTTCAGGGGGGGATTGTTGTAGACTGATACAGTTAAGAACACATTCTGATTGATTACACACGGGCTTAGGGTAGACTTGTCATCCAAGTTCTTGTTAAAAGTATCACTAATGGACATATGAAGGGCAAAAAGTTTTAACCCTCTGTGTTACTGTTAATTGTGATGATTCTGTCCCTACCATTTGCTTAATGTCTTCGAGGACCATCATCCATGGGAAGCATAGCATCATCAGTACATAGTAAGCCAAATATTTTTTTGTCAGTAGTGATGAGCAGTTCAAAGAAATATTTATTTCATCCATTTTTGTGATGTGGATGTCAGGACTGTTGGGTGTATTGCTGTACAGACTGTAGTAGTGGCACCACTGTTAGTTTGTTAGCATACATTTGACTATAGTAATGTAGTTATTAATTTCTTTCCTGTGTTTTTTGCTTATTATCACAGGTGATCCTGGCAGTGGAAGTGTAGGACTCTTACCACTTGATATCAGAGAATCGGCAGACTCTGATGATGATGTTGGCCAAACAGAGGCACAGTCGGGGGGGGGGGGGTGCAGAAGTTGAACCTGACGGAGGCTGACATTTAACCATGCCCAGTAATTTCGTCAGACATAGCTAGTAGACTTTCACAAACTCATTCCAGTGAGCCCTCAGATACTGGACAGGTGGAGGGTGAGACACTCAATCAAGGAAGTGTGGTTACTGCAGCTTCAGTGCCTGTTGACTATGGCCGTAGCTAAAGTGTGGGTGAGGTGCCATGCAGGAGAGTTGCTAGGGGTGCTCCGAGGAGGCTTGCTGTCCATCCTCCAGCTGATCCAGGTGTGTCTTCATGCGCCACTCAATGTATGTTTAGGGCCATCATGGAGGCACATGCACATTCCTATAGGTCCTCCAGTGAAATGCTTATGGTTGTAGATGTGGCACAGGCTAACATGCATGACTGCTTCCACCGTGTTTCCAATTCAGTCGATTGGATGAATTACATGCTTTCATAGTGGCACTACTTCCACTGTTCCATCAGTGGTTGAGGTGTTCACACCCAGATGTGGCAGGCAATGGTGTCGTGGTCCTGGCTGTCCTTGTCAGGGGAGCTCGTCCGGCAGACATCAGTCACCTTCAGGTAGCAGCACTGCATCTGACCATGGGCATGGATGTGCCAGTGCAACTCCTGGCAGAGCCAGTTCTCGTGGTCGGGTACTACAACAATGATCTGCCACCTCTACCATGCACGGCTCACACCTGTCTGACATACCAAGATGTAGACCTAGCACAGAGCTTGGCTGTGTTCACGCAGACACTCACACCAATTTCACCTGGAGGACTAATATAGACACACACACACCAGTTACATGGTTCAGCTGTGAAGCTTAAAGCAATTTTTCTCTCACTGGCCATTTGTTACTTTATCTGACTGTCTGCCTGCTTCTCTTTCTTGCTTACATACACTCATCAACCTTTTCTGTCAGTCTAGACTTCCTGCCCCCCCCCACACACACACACACACAAACAACACCCAGTGCAAGTGATAACTGTGACATATCCCTGTTTTCTATCTTTTAGATTCAGGGATACATAACATTTGTGTCTGATGCTCAGGGTGCATAGCTGACTTAGTGCTTAGTATATCCCCATTTGTGATGTTGTTTTGCCAGTTGTACTTTTGGCATATTTTGGTCTTAGAAAGTTAGACAGTTGATAGCATCAAACATTTTTTGCATCAATATTTTTAATGATCTTCTGAGGGTTGTGAAGTCTAAAAATGAAATGTGCCTCACTGCTTTCTAACTTCTCTCTTTTAATGATTTTCTAGTACAAAAGTATGATGGCAAACTGAGGACATTCTATGACCATTAGTACTTTAGAAAGGTATGAATGTGTAAATCTTTAAAAACAAAAAGAAAAATCTGTGGTATCTCTCATGTGACATCCCACCACTGGCCCAGTAATCAGGAAGCCTCAATCCTCACTACTAGCACCAGTGGGGGTCGTACATTGGGAGGATGACAAGTACACACACAGACTTTCCAGATGCAGCTATCTGCATCAAGTGCAATTTCCCTTAAGAGCACACAGAGACCACAGTCAGTTGGGAAATGGTTTCTCATACTTTCTCCAGATACCCAATAAGACTCCTCACTGGCACAGGTATAGAGTCAGATCTCAGCTCATTGGCCAAGCCAAGACCTACAGCACCCACTCTGTCCAGTTAGTGATTTGTGTCCCTGCCCAAGTAGCTGACACACACACTCTCTGAGGTCTGATTTATATACAGACACACACACACACACACACACACACACACACACACACACACACACACACACACACACACACACACACACACTTGGTAAAGGCTGGCACAGGTTTTCTAGCTATTCCCCCTTCTGCCCAGACTATAAGGTAGTCATTACTGCCATCAGCCAACTCTTTATCAGCTACTTTAAGGCCCTTAACAAAGGGTGTCCAATCTTACTGTGCACTGTTACTATTAATTGAAATGGTAGTTTGACCAAGAGCAAGGCTATTATTGTTGGAGCCTTCCTGTGTCCTGAAAGAGTGCTCTTCAAACTACCTGGAGATATACAGAGCTGAGTATATTTTCTGCACTTCAAGTTGTGTACTGGTAATTGTTTGACTAATTTTATATAATTGCTGGCTGACTTCAGAGCTGTGCACTGTTATTTGTTTCACTGTATAGTTTTCAGATCTCTGCTGAAGGTGTTCCATCCTATTTCTCTGTGTCTTAAGTTGGTATAACTGGTTTACATCCTGTGTGTTATCTGACCATCTCAAGGATTACTTGCATAAAATTAGACCCTCTTAGTAAAAAAGTCTGCATATCATTGTTGGAGCCTTCCTGTGTCCTGAAAGAGTGCTCTTCAAACTATCTGGAGATATACAGAGCGGAGTATATTTTCTGCTGGGATAGTGTACTGCTAATTGTCGTTTGACTAATTTTATATCATTGCTGGCTGACTTCGGAGTTGTGCACTGTTATTTTTGCTTCACTGTATAGCTTTTAGATCTCTGCTGACTGTGTTGGTTTTCCCATACCAACCTCCCTATTCCTGTGTTGTTGTTAATTTGGAGGTTTCTCTAGTACCACAGTAATTTGATCTGGGACACTCCCCGTCCCATCTCTTTACCTCATTCTACCTAATAGACTCCTTCTGCATTTTTAGTCATTTTAATTTAATTGCATTTTTTAAACTGTTTGGTCTAACATTGCTACATACTCAAGTGTGCTAGCTTGCACTGTATTTGAATTGTTTTGACTGCTGTTTTAGCTATTTTTTTTGTATATATTAAAAACTTTCCTGTAACTAGTGTAGTCCAGATTCAGATTTGCTGTATCCAGGACTGTATGTAAGCTTCTGAGCCCTCCCAAGCTTTCTGTGTTGGAGGGAAGCCTTCTAGCTTATCAGTGGGTTATCAGTGGGAGTGGTAAGCACTAGGTAACCTATCTACCACATAAGGAGTGGTTCTGGCCCAGAAATTGTAGTTATTGGCCGTTTGGGCAGTAATCCATCTTTCTCAACTTTCTGATTTAAAAGCCCACATTTGCACTTGTTTCCCCCCTTTCCTGTAACTAGTTTAGTCCAGATACAGATTCTTAGTTTTAGCACTTGAATTTGCTTATTCGTGATCAGCACTTGTTCAGAATTTGTAAGCACTAAATAACCTACTAATTACTACAGCACTCAACTTTCCTCATTACCTAGAGGAAACAGTTTTGGTACTTACTTTCCTCACTTGCTTAGAGAAAACAGCTCTTGTACTCACTTTCCTCACTTAATAGAAAAATAGTTGTTTTATTCAGTGATGTCCAAGGGTCAGCTCCCAGTGTTCTCTCCTGTCTATCTGATTAATCTGGGCATCTTGGCAATGTAGAAATTGCCTCATGTACACAGACAACCCCTCCTCCTACCACCCAACACTACAACCTGTGAGAGATGCACTTATCTAGCCAAACTGGAGGTAAAGCTCTCCAATCAAGACTGAACTTGACAGTCAAGAGAAGGTAAACACTTGCACCACACCACACTCATCACATAGTCTCACAAGAACCAGGCATCCAATCCACACATAGAAATACAAACATTTCGAGACTCTCAATAATAATCTGCTCAAGCAACAGAGACCTCCAAAGCAGAAATGCAAGCAACCTCCAAACCAACCAACCCAATGACACATAGCCCACAGACTCAGTGTGCCACTCAACCACAGCCCATAAGGAAAAATTAAGACATCACTAGTCATAGGTGACTCTATAGTCAGGCACACTGATATCCCACTCACCAGGCTAAACAAGGAGAAGGTTACTGTCAGCTGCCTGTCGGGTGCCAGGATCTGCCACATTACCCATGCACTCAGGTCACTCCATAACAAATACAAATATGACTCTGTCATTGTCCATGTTGGTGTGAATGACCTGAGACGTACCTCCCTGGACTACATGAAAAGAGACATGGAAGAGCTCTCCGATCTTGTAGCCCAGGCAGGTATGACCCTAGCCCTGAGTAGCATTCTGCCATCACCCAGAATGATGCCACAGTACAAGGACAAAATGATTGACTTCAGCAATTGACTAAGCTTCTGGTGCCATTCTAAAGGGATCCAGTATCTGTCTGCCTGGAATGGCATGGCCGACAAACCACGATGCTTTGCCAGAGATGGCCTGCACCTGTCACCCCTGGGATTCCGGATAGTGGCTAAGGTTCTTGCCAGCCCTATAGTGCCTTTTTTAGGCAAGGTTCAAATGAAAAATTCACCACCATAACAGGAACAGGCAAGCAAAAACTGAGGGTGATGCTACTCAATGTCAAAAGTCTAAATCTCAAAATGCACTCACTCGAGGCACTCCTTAAAATGGAGAACATCGATATCTGTGCAGTGACTGAGACCTGGTTCAAGGCTCCAGAGAGCACCCCTGCACTACCAGGCTATAACTCATACCACACTTTTCGGCCATGTAACCTGGACCGGAACACCAAAGGCGGGGGTGTATCCATATTCATTAAGGATATCCACACCTCCAGGCTAGTTGCTCAGCATAATGCAGCCGAGGTTATCCAAGTGAAACTAACTCTGGGCAAAACTGCAATCCAAATTGTAGCTTGCTACAGATCACCCACCATGCTCCAGGATTCCCACTCCTCTTTTCTTGATGTACTGGAAAATATTAGGGTTCAACCAAACACCCTAATAATGGGCGATTTCAACTACCCCACCATTAACTGGGAAAACTACTCATGTACCAACTCCTTCACTCAACGCTTTCTGGAATTCATAAACTCCAATGCCCTGGATCAATTTATCCACACCCCCACCAGGGGCAACAATATCCAAGATCTAGTCATTAGCAATATGAGTGACCGGTGTTCCACATCTGAAGTTAATGCCTCATTGGTCCGATCCGACCATAAGCTAATTACCTTAGATATCCACATCCTGCCTCCACCCCCCATTAAGGAAACTATGGTAAAAAATTTCTCCAAAACCAACTTCATGCTTCTTAAGACAGAAGTGGTGAACTTCATGACACCCATGCAGATGGACAATACAGTTACGACTACTGAATCCTCCACAATTGCACTTTATAAGCACTTACATGAGTGCATGGATCGTGCTATCCCAAACAAAACCAAAATGCTCTCCTCCAAAAAAAGGAAGCCAATCTGGTGGTCCCCTGCCATAAACAAACTGTACAACAGAAGGAAGAAACTCTTGCAAAAGAGAGTAAAATCCATTGAGTGAGGAGCTCCCTGGTCAGCCTCAGTAAGAAGTTGCGATCCCTGATAAAATCCTCCAAAGCTAGTTACTAAAACAAAATCGCCACTGATTCTAAAGACAACCACAAAGCATTCTATAGCTATGTCAAGAATCTCAATGGCAACACTCAGATCTGCTCTGAGTTACAGCACAATAGCACTAAATATACAGACCCAACTGATATTGCCAACATCCTGGCAGATAGGTTCAGTGCTAACTTTACCCCTTCTCACCCCCTAAAGAGCCCATCTCTATACTGGAAGAATGCAAAGTTCATGTAATCACGGCTGCACAGGTAAAAACCACACTCTCCAAAGCCAAAATCACAGTATCCATGTGACCAGACAACATCCCAGGCTGCGTTCTACATGAACTACAGAATGAACTGGCACCCCACCTAAGTACCATGTTCAATCATAGCCTCACCTCAGGCTTTGTGCCTGCTGAATGGCGCACAGCAACAGTTATCCCATTCCACAATGGGAGAGCCACCACGGACCCCGGGAACTACTGCCCCATTAGCCTGACGAGCCTGGTCTGCAAGGCCATGGAATGTATCATCATGGAATTTATAAACAAAGACATTGGTAATCTCCAAACTCTGGGTCCCACCCAGTTCAGATTTGTAAAAGGCAGATCATGTCTCCTAAACCTGATAGACTTCTTTGAAGCAGTCACCAAAGCCGTAGACAAGGGTAAGGTGGTTCACACAGCCTATCTAAATCTTGCCAA
>NC_056726.1:1215786296-1215857196 GCF_019279795.1 Protopterus annectens
CTTTCCCTTTAGGTTACTGGAAGCTATGTCTTGCACCAAAGCTGGAGCTTGAACTGCTTTCTGCTGAACAGCTGCAGGATCATCCCAGTCGGTGTTCTCGCCTAACCTTTAGTGACTTTTTCAGGTTCCCGAAATTTATTTTTTGCTGGCACCCTTACAATTCACTTACTTGCTAGTTACTAAAACTTGCTCAAAAAAGCAAGTTGACCAGGTCTGCTTTCCGAGTTTGTCGTCACACAAAACTGAAATTAAGCAGTTACTCAGCAGCCGTCTGGAAAGTCCAGGAAGAGTTAGCATCTTGAACTTTTGAACATTCAGGGTGGTACTGAATCTAAATATCCAAAATATGCCTCTATGTTCCTTCCCTCCCGGGAACTAGGAAGACAAAGCCCTAGCCCCGAAAATAACAGGAAACTCTCTCGGACTGCCAACATGGCTGGAACTAGCTCCTCCTGTTCTTTGGGGACCAGAGTTATTTATGATGGGTTTCGCTTGCAGGTGTACTGCAGTCTGTACCTTTGAAAGCCATTTGAACTTGCATGCCTTTTGTGATGCTTTCCCACATGGAAAGGCAGGTACAATTAAAGTGTCTGCTATCCATTTGCAACAACTCAAAATCTCTCCCTTTTTAAGGCAGGGATACCTCATACATCGAACAAAGTCATTCATTTTGGTCAGTGTCCCAAAATGAAATCTCTTTACCAAGGTATAAAGACAAGGAGTCCTCCATACGAGTCGAAGCTAGAGTGAAATGAGATACAAAATGTACAGCTTAGCTCCTCCTGATCCAAGTCTTATTTCTCTCAAAAAGAGATCTTAGACAAGGACGATAATTTTATTTTGGGGGGGGGGGGGCTTAAAAGGGACTTCAAGAAGACCTGAGCCAGCCTGAACCAGTCATACTCATCTAACCAGGAAGGGAAGTCCCACCTATACACTTCTAGGAGGACATCTGTCCAGACAATAAAAGAAAATGCCTTGTTCTCTGCACTTTCTTATGAGCGACAACTGCTTTTACATACTTGGGTTCTTACGCTGCGAGTTGTACCTCCAATCCAAGCCGTACAGATGTGAAGGACATAAGTGCTGCTGAGTATATGCATACTTTGGCAAAGTTGTGAAATCGCACACAAATATTTCATTTATACACACTGTACCTACTAATAGATTGTACACCATGCCGGGGGGGGGGGGTAATGGACAGATGGGGCACCTAGTGGCTAGTCCCAGATGAAGGGAATACTGCAACAGTGCTCTAATAAAGAGCAATACAGGATTCTTCACCCCATGTTTTGTGGTTTAGGAAAGAAAGCTGGATGATTAATGAACTATGAAGGACTCTCCAAACACCATTATATTGGGTGACTAACTACCCAAACAGACTGGGAGAACTACTCAAGCCCCAACACCCTAGCCCAATGGTTCCTAGAATTTAGAAACTCAAACACTATGGAACAACTGGTCACCACTCCCACAAGAGGGGAAAACATATTGGACCTTATCATCACCAACATGGGGACTCTTCCACACCAGAGGTGGACCCCTCATTGGTAAGATCGGACCATAAATTAATCACTATGGACATCCATATCCCATCCCCACCCCCAGCAAAGGAAATTACTGTCAAAAACTTCTCAAAAGCAAACTTCCCACTTCTCAAAACCGAGGTGGAATCCTTCAAAGCCCCAGGGCCAGTGGAAAATACGGCCCAAACCGCAGAATCCTTTACAAACGCATTCCATGGATACCTATAGGAATGCATGGATCGTGCTATCCCAAATAAAACCATGACACACTCCTCCAAAGGCAGGAGGATCTGTCTGGTGGACCCCAGCCATAAATAAGCTGTACAACAGAAGGAGGAAGCTACTACATGACAGAGCAAAATCCCTGAAAGGTAAGGCAACTCTGATCAGTACTAGCAAGAAACTACGATCCCTCATAAAATCATCTAAGGCTAGCTTCGAAAGAAAAATTGCACAAGACGCTAAAGATAATCACAAGGCTTTCTTTAGTTATGTCAGAAACCTGGGTGGAAACTCCCAGATATGCTCTGAGTTAGTGCAAAATGACAAAAAATACACTGAAC
This sequence comes from Protopterus annectens, assembly GCF_019279795.1. NCBI lineage: Eukaryota > Metazoa > Chordata > Ceratodontiformes > Protopteridae > Protopterus > Protopterus annectens. Next base: position 1,215,788,386 of record NC_056726.1, read on the forward strand.
CCACAGACATTGACAACATCCTGGCAGGTTCTTTGCAACCCCCCCCCCAAATGAGCAAATGACTATCCCAACAGAGTATAGCCTCCCTGACATCACAGATGCACAGGTGAGAGCTGCCCTCTCCAAAGCTAAAAACACAGCATCAATGAGACCGGACAGTGTCCCGGGCTGAGTTTTACATTAGCTCCAATAAGAACTGAACCCTCACTTAAAATCACTGTTCAGTCTCAGCCTTACTACAGGATATGTACCCAAAGAATGGCTTACAGCAAGTGGTCCCACTCCATAAAGGTGGTGCCACAACAGACCCCGGAAACTACCGCCCTATAAGCCTAACTAGCCTGGTCTGCAAAGCTATGGAGCGTATTACCATGGAACTCAAAGACATTGGGAACCTCCAAACACTGGATCCTACCAAATTCGGCTTTAAGGGCAGATCTTGCCTCTTGAACCTGGTCAATTTCTTTGAAACAGTCACCAAGGCCATAGACTAAGGGAAGGTAGTCCACACAGCCTACCTTGACCTTGCAAAAATACACAACTCAGCCATCATAAATAAGCTCACCAACTTAAACAACAACCCCTATGTCACAAGACGGGTTGCAAACTGGCTTAGGGATAGAACCCACAAGGTCAGAATTGCAGGTGCCATGTCAGACTCTAAACCAGTTACAAGTGGCGTCCCACAAGGCTCAGTCCTGGGACCTCTTCTTGTTCGGTATATATTTCTCTGAGGTACAGGCTAACAGGAGCACTACGGCTGACAAAGTTTTCAGATGACTGCAAACTGGTGACCATAATCGACTCGCCAGCTGACACAAGCATCCTCCTGAAAGGTCTCTCAGAGACAGATAACTGGTGCCAGAGCCATGGCCTAAAGCTAAATGCCAAAAAGTGCATAGTCATCCCCTTTGGGAAAAACAAAGTGCCCACAAATTACGACATAGGTGGTAATCCATTAAGTACGGAAGTAGTAATTAGGGATTTGGGGACCCAAGTAGATTGCAATCGCTCCTTTGACAATCACATTGCCAAAGTGGTTAGAAAGATTCTATATAGCCCACCTCATCACGAAGGGGTTCACATGTAGATCAAGAGAGGTCATTGTGCCCCTCTACTCATCAGGCCCATAATTGAATTCAATGCCCCATTTGGGATGTACCTTGCCCGACACCTGCTACAACTAGAAAGACCCCAAAAGTACCTCACCAAGAGGATCAAGGGACTCAAACTAATGCCCTACGCAGTTAGGCTAGAAACTCCAGCTCTACTCAGTTGCTTACCGCCTACTCAGAGGCAATCTGTGCCTGACGTATAAAGCCATGTCCAACCCAGAATTAATGGACATGCTCCACCTCAAGAAATCCAAATCCATCAAAACTACACGCTCCAGTGACTTAAACTTCAGCACAGAAATAAATAGAACATGCTGGAGGGACAGATTCATATCCCAGAAGCTCCCCTCACTCTGGAACAAAATCCAAATCCATGTCAGAGAGAGCCCCTCAATGACCCTCTTCAAGAAGGATCTTGACGTTTGGATGGGAGATCGTAAATTTACCCCTGGGATCTCTTCTGTGTCACTGCTAGACAGAGGCACGGTAAATTAACCTTAAATGGGCTATCTTCTGTGACCTACTATACAGAGGCACAGTCAACTAATCTAAGAAGGGTGGCGAAAGCCTAACACACTCTGGCTAGGCTTGTAAATGCCCTAGGGCAGATAGCCTAGTATCAACCTATGACCCTACGAATTGGCTTAAAACCACCACAGTCCACCTTTTTCAGAAACAGACCGATTATGTCACAACACACCAATTAGAAAGATTTTTTCAAAAAAATGTTATGATTTTATAAATATTTATATATTTAATGGATTTATTAATAAGTTTTTAATAAGGAATAAAATGAATTGAATATACTATATTTAAATGAACTAATGAATATTTATGAGCCCACCAGAATGCTGATTTGATTGTTTGAAATGTAATTAAGGAACATTATTGGATTATTAGTTTTAAACCAGTATAAATACAGATGGGTTTTTTTTTTTATTCATCTGAAGTCCTAGTTTGTAGGGACGAAAACGCATGGATGTTTTTTAAAAAAGCATTAATGATTTGTGACAGCGTGTGGACGATTCTTTGACAGTGTGTGGAAATAAATACTGGGTACTACCAGTTCGTTTTGTCTTTACTTCATACCTACAGCTTTCATTTTGGTTATTAGTGACTTTTGGAAACTTTCACTACATTTTGTTACACCAATTAGAAAGATTACCAAGATCTGACTGGACATGTGGGTGTGGAAAAAATAGTGTAAAATCCTACCATATAGATTAGTGTTTTAAGAACTCACCATAATGATAAATATCCTTTTCTCTGTTGCAGTAATCCTGATACAAGGAAGTTGCCTGCCAAAGCAGGTGACCTGACGTCTCCCAGTAAACCAAAGTCTTTTACTTTCTTAGGTGCGTGGCACATCTGATGTAGGCCACCAACAGACAGTCATAAGAGAGACGCACGCACTACCCTCAGAACTGAAGCCCCAGGTGGAGAGAGTTCAAGGTAATGAGGATCAAAGTATCAAAGAAAGCCAGTAAGCAGGGGGAAGGAGTGAGGGTTGGAATACTGCAACACAGAAGAGGACATTATGGCAATTTCTTACACAACTCATCTACATCCTTCTATTCATCTGTTGCAGTGTTCCTGACATAAGGGAGAGTACAAAAAGATCATGAAGAAAGGAAGGGGGGAGTGGCAGGAATTTTCTATGAAGCAATACAGAAGGGCCCTGGCAAATCCCAGCCTTTATTTGGAAATGGAATCCAGTTTAGTGAAGGTGTGGACATAAGTCTAAATAGCAGCTTCTAGGACGGAGTGTTCTAAACCCTTGTGGAAAGCCCCCGAGGAAGACACTGCCCTAGTAGAGTGAGCTTCAGAGCCTGGATGGATTCTACCGTGATGAGCACAACAAAAGGCAATGGAATTAGATATCTAACTCGAGAACGTCTATTTGGACACAGGCAACCCCACAGCCCTGGGTGAAAGGACAAACAATTTGCCCGATTTCCTCAAGGGTTTAGTCTTGTGTAAGTTGAACCTCAGCTGTCTGTGTACACAGTGGGTGTGGAGTATCCTCTCACTACTGTTCTGGGAAGAGGGAAAGAAGGCAGGGAGGTGAATTGCCTGGTTTAAGGACAATTCACTGACAACTTTGAGCATGGAGGGGTTGGTCTTGAGGGAAACCCTGTCCTTATGGAAAGACGGGAAAGGAGGCGATGCCGTAAGGGCTTGCAACTCTGATACCCATCTAGTGGAGGTAATGGCCACCTGGGAGGACAGTTTTCCCAAGTACAGTATTTAAGCAACTTGGAAGAAGTTGGCTCAAAATGGTGGCAGAGTCAGTTTCTCCAGCACAAAGCTGAGGTCCCAGGGTGGAGCTACAGGCCTCCTGGGTGGTCTGATATGGAGGACGCCTTTGAGGAATTGTTTAGCTTCAAATCTAGAAGCCAAGCGCAGACAGGTAAATGGGCTTTAATGTAGGAGTAAGCAAATCCTGCATTAAGCAATTCACACAGATACGACAAAACCACAGGTGGAACTGCCATCAGCAGGTCCTGATTTCTATTAAGACATCAGAAGAACAACTTCCTCCATTTGGAAAAGTAAGAGATTTTTCTATAAGTAGGCTGCCTGGCCTCCTGCAGGACCTGAAGCACGTCCTCAGAGTAAAGTGAGCAGAATCAGAGCTCTATCACCCACAGGGTCAATTTGAGGGTTTCCAAGTATGGATGATGGAGTAAGCCCTTGTTCTGTGTGACTAGGTCCACTCTGTGGGGCAACTTGTGGTGACTGCCCTTAGCAAGGTGAAGGAAAAGTTGAACCAATGCTGTCTTGGCCAACAGGGAGTCACCAGCAAGACTTTTTGGCTTTTCCTGTTGGATTTTCAACAGGACTTTTAGAATTAGTGGTGGTGGTGGTTGGGGGGGGGTTGTACATAGGAATTTCCCCTTCCATGAGATTGACAGGGCATCCACTCCCATGCCGGAGGATGGGGTTCTCTGGCACAAGACTGTTGGAGTTGCTTGTTCAAAGGGTAGGCAAACAGGTCCATCACTGGAATATCCCACTGGTAGACAATGTCCAGGAACACATCCCTCTAAAGCATCCGTGAGCTTGTGTTCTGGATCTGTTTAGGGCGTCTGCCCGCACGGAGGGATACATCCAGTAGGCGTGCCAGATCCCAGACCTGCATGGCTAGTATGCAAAAGAGGTAGGATGTGGTCCCCCCACATTTATGTGCTACAAGAATGCCATGTCTGTGTAAACTCGTAATCTCCATGGTCTGATGAGGGATTAGACTGTCAATCCCAAGGACTAATGCCTTCATTTCCCTGACGTTTTTGTGGTCCCTCACGTAGGAGGGTAACCACTCAAACTGTGTGGTGATCCAGGGCTGCTCCCAAACCAGTGTCCGATGCATCTATGATAAGGACTTGAGTTGGTTGCAGTGGGTGAATGGGAAGGACTGGATTTACAGACAGTTGTGTTAGCCACCACTGTAGTTCCTTCTTTACACAGGGTAGAAGGGGAATTTGAGATTCTATAGGGCGGCATAAGATCATACTGACTTGAGGAACCATTGGAGTTTCATGTGTAGTCTTGCTAGAGTAAGCATGGTGAAAGCCATGAGCCCCAAGATTCTAAAAGAACTGCCTAGCAGATATCTGTTTCAAGGGGAGTGTCTCAGCAAAAAGCTGTGAAATTTCCTGAGTCTTGCAGGATCAGGATGGGAGTGATACCATCATGCTCTGGATTTGAAACCTGGAGCCGCAAAAGGTTTGATCCTGAGATGGGACCATGGACGACTTAAGTTTATGGTAAATCACAGATCTTCTAAAATGGCAATTGCCCTTGAGATTTTTGCTCAATCCTGTGAGAGCTGGCTCTTATAAAGAGGTCGTCTAGAGACACTTTGTGAAGACTCTCGGGGCAGTGTATAGTCCAAAAGGCAAAGCTGAGAACTGATGGTGAGAGGATCCCACAGAGAATCGTAGCAATTTCCTGTCCCTGTGGTGGATGAGAAACATGAAGGTAGGCATCATTGATACCTATGGAAGCTACGAATGCCTGAGGGAGTATGAGAGGGAATACCATTTGCAAAGGAAGCATTTTGAATGAGGGAACTAATAGAAAGTTGAGGTAGGAGAGGTCTAGAATAGGTCTCCATGGGCCTTCCTTCCTGGGAACGAAAAGGTGAGAGTAAAAACCCTTTCCCTTACTGCCCTGGGGGAACAAGTTCAATAGTGCCCTATTCTACAAGGGCTTTCAGGACTAGTGGGAAAAGGAGGGCCTGGTGTACTGGTGGTACAGGAATAACTCTGAAAGGAGGCACCTCCTGCCAGTCCATGAAGTACCCCTCCCCCCGCCTTGAACATGCCTAACATACAAGAGTCCTTGGTGATGACTTTCCAGGAGGTAAGGGAAAGGCGATGGGAAAGGGGAGGACAGGGCAGGTTGCTGCATAAGTCACATGGAGGAGCCCATCCCATCATTAAAGGGCTGTTTAGCCATTTGGGAAGAAGTGGTAGAAGGTGAAAGTTTTAGGCCTTTTTTGGGGTCCAGTCTGTGGTGCTCTGGATTGTCTGCAAACAAGAACTGTTTGACAGGGTACTTCCTGTGAAACTTGGGTACAAGGGATACCAAACTATGTTTAAAGTCCTTAAGTTCTTTACTTTTCTCTTGTAGGGACTTCAAAAGGTAGACAGAGGGTTTGCCAAAAAGGGCAGTATTGTCCAAGGGGGCGTCCATTAATTTAGCCTTGATGTCCCCAGGTAAGGGCTGAAGCTTCAACCAGGCAAATCTTCTGAGGGCAGAAACAGCAGCAGCTCCAGAGGTGGCCTCTACAGCATCATAGCTGCATTTGATAGTGTCTAGCTACCTGGGATGCAACAGCAAGCAGGGAGGATGCCAGAGCTTTATTTTCAGAATCTAGCATGTCTGGAATGAGTTTGGAAATTTGAGAGAAGAGTTCCAAATTATACTTGGTTATGAGTGTCGGACAGTGTAATTCTGTGAAGACCAGGGTAGCGGAGTACAGATCTTTCCCAGCCACTCCAGTCGTCTGCTATCCTTGCCTTAAGGCAAGAGGGAAAGAGAAGAAAAGCCTTGTCAGAGGAAACATAAAACAGAAGGATCTGCAACTAGGGCCTTGAAAAGAAACTGGCAGTCCCTGGATAGCTTTTAGTACCTGTCCGGCTTTTTAGGGGCTGGGGTTGAGAATCTGGATGAGTGCAGTTTAATGCAAAAGCATCCAGAAAGCTTGTGTAACAGGAGGATCAGCTTAAGGACTAGGGGAAACTACTTTGAAGTCATAGTAACGTTTCTCCCCAAGAGAACTCCAACTGAGATTCTGTTCCATTAGAATCCTCTTCTGGGGAAGCAGAGTCGAAAGGAGAAGGGATTTGAATCCAAAGGGTCATTACTGTCTTCAGAAGAGGAGTAATCATCCTCTGAAGTAGGTTGAGGTCTAGGTCTTTTCAAGAGGGATGCAGGGTGACCTGGAGGCCTCAGCGCCATAAAGGCCTTGAGAGTTTAGCCATTAATTCTGTGGGTCTTGAGGGGGGGGGGTATTGTTTTTTGCGTTTCTTCTTTGCAGGGGTATCCATGCGGTGCAAAATAAAGCCAGACAAAGGCCATATTCAACAATATCAAAACAAACCCCCCACCGATAATCTGGGCAACTCCCCTATGGCCCACAGACACAATCAGCCTGGGTTCCCCCTGGACAACAGACACCAATGTCCGAGAAGCTTCGACATTCAGCCATCTGGAGACAAAATAGCCTGTGAAAAATACAGTTGTGTACACTTACCATAAATGCAGATGTTAGAGTGTATTCACTGTTGCAGTCATTACATTTGGGTAATCCTGCTGGCAAGTTGCCCTCAGCCAGCCTGGATTCCACAGTCTTCAGTCCTGCATCGTCTGCTGTCGCCCCTTCCATGACGTCATATCGTCAGGGGGTATAAAAGAAGCAGCCAACGCCATTTTCTTTAGTTTTTCTTGCCCCAGATGTCCGGTGCCCCCCAAAAGGGTTGCCAAAATTTAGATATGTATAATTACATGCACCAATATAAACTTTACCTTCATCTACAAGCAAATATACCCATAGGTTGTATAAATCAGAGAAGAAAAGTTGGTTCCATCAGAAGAAAAGGGGGATGGTGGGTGGGTAACCTGGGCTGCAACAGTGAATACATTTGTCCTGAGTTATAACGTGCATTTATGGTAAGTGTACACAACTGTACTATGTTAGTGTTTCACTGTTGCAATCATTACATTTGGGTAGAGTCCCAAAGCTAAGGTTGGGAGGCTGGAGCTAAACAGCATTAGGAGCGGCTATGAGGCCCTGCAGAACTGCAGTGGCAAAGCCTGCCCTGGATTTAGAGTAGAATGGCAGATGATGCTTTGTAAAGGTGTGCACTGAACTCCAAGTAGCAGCCTCTAAAATATCCTTGGTAGGTACTCCTCTGAGAAAGGCTGCTGAAGTGGCTGCAGCTCTGGTTGAATGTGGCCTAATGCCCTTAGGTACTGGCTTGCCATGGTGTACATAGCAGAAACGAATGCAGTGGCCTATCCACTTTGAAATAGTCTGCTTTGAGATAGCCTTTCCTTGTGATCCTGCAGCATATGTCACTAGTAATTGCTCTGTCTTTCTGAAAACTTTGGTTCTGTCCAAGTAGAATCTAAGCTGTCTGTGTACATCCAAAGAATGCATAACTCCCTCTGTCTTGTTCTGTGGATTTGGATAAAGGGTTGGCAGGTCAACAGTTTGGTTGAGAGCCACACTGGACACCACCTTGAGCATAAATGTTGGGTTTGTCCTCAGAGACCCTGTCTGGATAAAAATGATAAAAGGTTCCACAGCCATGAGTGCCTATATCTCTGAAACTCAACTTGCAGTAGTAGCATGGCTGTTTTCCAAGATAAAAACTTTATATCAGCAGTAGCCGCTGGCTCAAAAGGAGGCAGGGTTTTTCCAAGACATAGTTGAGGTCCCATGCAGGCATTGGTGATCTCCTTGGAGGTCTTAAATTTTTTGCTCCTCTGAGGTACTGCTTTAATAAGGGATGTCATAAGATTGGTGGCTCTACATTGTAATGAGCCGAAATGGCAGAGGCATGAATTTTAATAGATGAAAAGAAAGGCCTTTGTCCAGCACCTCAGTTAAGTATTGCAAAATCTGAGGAATATTTGGCACAGCTGTATCAGTTCCTTGTGCCTGGTTCCAAGCACAGAATCTCTTCCATTTTCCAGCATAAGATTTTCTAGTACTAGGCCTTCTGGCTTCCAAAATGACATCATCACAGCTTTACTGAGAGGTGCGTTTTGTATGACTACATCATTAGCCACGCTGTCAGGTTTAAAGTTCTGAGTTGGCTGTGTAGTATCTGACTGTTTTGCTGGGACAGTAGCGGAGGTATTTGAGGTAAGGTCCAAGCTGGGCATTAAGACAAGCTCTTTAGTATTGGATACCAGTGCTGGCGGGGCCAGTCTGGGGCAATCAGTATCATCCTTGGCTTCTCCTGTCTGACCTTAAAGAGTACCTTGGGGAGGAGAGTCAGAGGGGGAAATGCATATACTGATAGGGCATCCACTTTCCATGCATGTCTGTGAAAAATGCTTGTGCAGAATCTTTTTAGTTGGTAGTTGTGAGGGGAGGCAAATAGATCTATGCCCTGGCATCCCCATTTTCTTGTTATCATGCTTAAGACTTGTGGGTCTAGGTGCCACTCGGGGGGGGGGGGGGGGGGATCCATGAGGTTTCTGCTTAATTCATCTGCCAGAGTATTTTTCCTTCCTGGCAGGAATTGTGCCTGCAGATGTACTTGGCAAGTCAATGCTGTGTCCCACAAAGTCATGGCTAGTCTGCAAAGGGGGTAATAATGTGTGCCCCCTTGCTTGTTTATATACCACATAACCGTGGTGTTGTCTGTCCATCAGTAGTTGTCTTGATGAAGTAGGTCCTTGAAGGCTGTCAGGGCATTTTGAACTGCTAGCATTTCTGATTGACATGTAGATGCAGTTGGTTTGAGGTCCATGTGCCCGGAATGCATCTTCCTGCCATGTGGGCTCCCCCAGGCATAATCTGATGCATACGTTGTTAGTGTCTGCCTGGCTGAGGGTAATGTGAATGGCTGTCCCTTGTTTTGGTGACAAGCATTTGCCCACCATCGAAATTCCTGTTGCAGGCAGGGATTGAGAGTAATCGTAGCTTCCACGCTGTGGCAATGTTGAGTCCAAACACTTTTTAGGTACCATTGAAGTTTCCTCATATGCAGTCTTGCATATGGAAGGATGCAGGATGCCATGAAGCCCAAAGCTGCAGAATTTTTCTTGCAGTTAACTGGGCCTTTGTTGACATTTTGAAATAGGTAGTCAGTTGCCTTTGTCTGGCGTGAAATAAGCCAACTGGGCAGTTGTATTTAAGCTTGCACCCAGGAATATTAGCTCTCTTGAGAGGGTACTAGTTTTGATTTCTTTCCGTTGACTGTGTACCCTAGGCATGTTAGAAGTCTTCACAAACGCCAGATTCTGTAGAAGAATGTCCTTGTTCGCTGCTTGAATTAGACAGTCGTCCAAGTAAGGATATATTTGTATTCCTTTTTGTCTGCAGAACGCAATTACTGGTGCCAGGCACTTATGTAAAGACCCTGGGCACAGTAGATAAGCCAAAGGACAGTGCAGAGAATTGGTAATGCACTGAACCAGCCTTGAATCTGAGGTACCTTCTGCATATTTGTCTGATTGGGGCATGCAGGTATGCCTCTTTTAGGTCTAAAGTCCCAAGCCAAGCCTTCTTGCCCAGCATGGGCAGAAGCTGCTGCAAAGTAAACATCTTGAATTTTGGTATATCCAGGAATGTGTTTAAGATAGGTCAAGTATTGGCCTCCAGGCCTTGTCCTTTCTGGGTACCAAGAACAGTCTTGAGTAAAATCCTTGTCCCTGCTCTTGCTCTGGTACTTGTTGAATGGCCCCCATGTCCATGAGGGATGAGACTTGTTTTTGTGCCTCTGCCCATTGATTTTTTGGCAGATCCGGCCAGCCGTTTGCCTTTGGCAGGGTATGGAAATGGAACTTGTAGCCTTGTGACATGATATTTAGAACCCATTTGTCCTGAGTTATAATGTGCCATTTTTGTGAAAAAAGCACTAATTTTCTCCCCAAGGGTACGGCCAGGAGATAAGTGCTTCGTGCAGGCAGGGATAAGTCACTGGGACTGTTTCCTGTATGGCTGTGATTTGTCTAACTTTGGAGATAGAAGCCCCCCATTGCTTTGGGCGGCATGAACCTTGCGCCTGGGATCTGCCTCTAGGGCGTCTGGGTCTGTCTGACATGAAAGAACCAACTCTTAGTTGGCCAGTGTCTACTAAACCTAGGTGGCTGTACTTGTAAAAAATCTTTGACCATTTGCATAAATTTAGCTTTGTCCTCCATTTTCTTTAACACCTCTTCTGCCTTAACACCAAACAAAGTATCATGTTGTAAAGGTGCATCTAATAATTTGACTTTAACATGATCAGGCAGATTTTGTTCCTTTAACCAAGCATGCCTCCTAATTACAGAACCTGTAACTGCGGCCCTGTAGGAGGCCTCTAAAGAATCAAATCCACATTGCAAAGTATGCCTTCCAAATTGTTCAGCTGCATGCAATAAATCCTGCATTTCCTTGTTTTCTGCACATTCAGAGTTGAACATTTTCTGTTTAAGCAATGCCAGGACGTGTTGCTGATATTTGAGCATATGAAACTGACAAGCCAAGGTAGCAGATGTGTAAACCTTTTTTTCCCCATCTATCCAGTGCCCTAGAATCTGTCAGAGGGGTAGGGTTTTTTGCAGCGGAAGCCTCAACTCCTTTGGGACCCTGAGAAATAGTTTCTGGGTCTGCAGCAGGGTTTTTAAAAAGGAATTTATGAGAGTCAGGAACCCTGTAATATCTGCCAGGCTTAACAGGAGCTGGAGATAAGGAGTCAGGGGTAAGACTAGACTCCGAAAACACACCTACAATGTCCAACACAGGTGGGATGGCTAGTGGCTTGTGTTGAGGTAGTAAAAGGAAATCCCTGAGCCTCTTTAGATTCTGAAAAATCTTGGCTCTCCCAGTGAAAATGCTCCCTGATGGTATGCAAGGTTTCTCCAAAAGAATAGTCCTCAGGAGGAGAAGCTGAAGGAATAGATTCTTCAGCATCAGAATCCTCATAGGGGGGAAAAGAATATTCCTGATCACAAGAGGAATCAGAAGAAATGGAAACCTGATCTGAAGAGTCAGTCAGTCTCTTGCCTAGGCCTCTTATCAGGAGGGGGATGGGAACCCCTGATCAAGGTAAACAAGTCTTCGGCCATTTTGAGCATCTGTTTTTTGGGCATTGAGGCCTGTCCACTTGGCTCTTGAGTTTGTTTCTTTGCTTTGGAAGGTGCTTTAGTCTTTGCCTGTGAAGCCGAAGTCTGTTTGATGTAAAGATGTTTAAGTCTGAATACACCCTCAGAAGCCGGTGCCTGCTCAGCGGCTCCAGACCCATCTGAAGGGATAATATCCGAGGCTCCAATACCTTGAGTTGCCAGTGCATGGCCGACTCCACGTGGGAGTCAGTAGCGGCCTGCGACTCTAAAGTAGCAGGCGTCAGGGGCTGCAAAAGCGCCTCACTGAGAACCAGCGACTGGCTTAGAAGCTTTGTCGGTTTTGGACCTCTGTTGCCCATCTCTTTCCTTTTCTTTGTGTTTGTGAACTCCGGTAGTCGGATGGCTATCAGACGACATTTCTGGATAATTAAACCGGCGTCCAAAATAGTTAAAAGCAAAATCATACCGACGCTTAATAGTGCGTTGGTCAAATCTAGCACAAAACCGACAACCAGAAAAGTTGTGATCAGGGCCTAGGCAAGGAATACAGTAAGAATGAAAATCCTTATGAGGTATTTGCTTCCCACAAGAAATACAATTAACTTTTTCTGACATCGGTCTGGAGCAAGAAAAAAGTTTCCCCAATGGGGTACTTAGTTTTATTGTAGACTTCGGATCTGAAACTCTAACACGAAAATCTCAGGAGTTGGCCGACGGGCACTTGCAAACTGCTTCTGCTTCAGGCACCGCACGGCAAGAAAGACTGGAGAAAATGGTGTTGGCCGCATCTTTTATATCCCAGGGAAGGGACAACAGCAGCCGACGCAGGACCCAAGACTTTGGAATTCAGGCTGGCTAAGGGCAACCTGCCAGCAGGATTACCCAAATGTAATGACTGCAACAGTGAAACATGATAATCAGTCTCGAGTAAAATCCTTGTCCTTTTTCCTGTTCTGGTACTGTCTGAATGGTCCCCATTATCCATGAGGGACTGTTTGTGCCTCTGCCCACAGATTTTTTGGCAGATCTGGCCAACCATTTGCCACTGTCAGGGTGTGGAAATGAAATCTGTATCCCCTGTGATACGATGTTTAGTACCCAACTTGTCCTGGGTTAACTGCCAATTTTGAGCAAGAAGTGCTAATTTTCCCCCCATGGGTGCTGCCAAAAGATAAGTGCTTGGTGTAGGCACAGGGAAGTCATTAGGATTGCTTTCTGTAGGTTTGCGCTTTATCTCCACCAGATTTGGAGGTGGAAGCGCCCTACTGCTTTGATCTGTAAGAATCTTGCACCTGGTATCTGGAACCCTTAGGGCAGCTGGATTTGCCCCTTTGAGCTCTGACACAGGAAAGGATCCATTTTTTGTAGGCCAGTGTCTACTGAATCTTGGTGGCTGCACTTGTAAGAAGTCTAACAGTTTGCATAGACTTAGCTTTGTCTTCCATTTTCTTTAAAACCTTTTCTGCCTTAATACCAAACAGAGAATCATGCTGTTAAGGTGCAATTTAGCTTTAACATGATCAGGCAAAATTTGTTCCTTTAACCAGGCATGCCTTCTAATCACAGATCCAGTAACTGCGGCCCTGCAGGAGACCTCTAAGGAATCAAAACCACATTGCAAAGTGTGCTTTCCAACTTGTTCAGCTGCATGCAATAATTCCTGCAATTCTTTATTTTCTGCACATTCTGAAATCAACATAATTTTCTGTTTCAGCAATCCCATAACATGTTGTTGGTACTTAAGCATATGAAATTGACAGTTTAAGGCCCCGATTGCCAAGGTTGCAGACGTATAAACCTTTTTTCCCCATCTGCCTAGTGTCCTAGAATCTGTCAGAGGGGAAAGGCTATTTTGCTGTTGAGGCCTCAACTCCCTTTGGACCCTGTGAAATAGTTTCAGGATCAGCAGCAGGGTTTCTAAATAATTTGTGAGTCAGAGACCCTGTAATATCTGTCAGACTTACTGGGAGCCGGAGGTAAGGGGTCAAGCTTGACTCAAAAACATATCATTCACAATGTCTAAAACAGGGGGAATGGCTAAAGGCTTGTGCAGAGAAGGAAATCCCTGAGCCTCTTGATTCTGAGAAGTCTTGACTCCCAGTGAAAATGCTCCCTCAAAGTATGCAATGTTTCTCCAAATGAATAATCCTCAGGAGGAGATGCAGATGGAATAGACTCCTCAGCATCAGAATCCTCATATAGATAATTCCTGATCAGAAGAGGAATCAGAAAAAATAGAAACCTGATCTGAAGATTCATAATCAGTGTCTTGCCTAGGCCTCTTGTGTGGAGGGGAATGGGTACCCCTAATCAAGGTAATAAGGTCTTCAGCCATTTTGATAATCTGCTTTTTAGGCATAGAGGCCTGTGCACGTGGCTCATGCGTCTTTTTAGATTTAGAAGTTGCTCGTCTTTGGTTTTGCAGCTGTCTGTTTGCTATACAAATGTTGAGGTCTGAATACACCCTTAGAAGCCGGTGCCTGCTCAGCGGCTCCGGACCCCTCAGAGGGAGATGCATCCGACGGTCCAATACCGTGAGTATCTTGCGGCATGCCGGACTCCACATGGGTGTCGGTAGAGGCCTGCCACTAAGGCAGCGGGTATCAGGGGCTGCGAAAGCACCTCACTGAGTATCGGCAAACTGGCGACTGGCTTAGGAGAAGCTTAGTCGGTTTTGGAACTCGACTGCCTTTTTCAGTCCTTTTCTTTGCGTTTTTTTTATGTACTCCGGTAGTCTGCTTGCTATCAGACGAAATTTGGGGGTAGTTAAATCTGCTTCCAAAATACTTTGATGCAAAAAATATACCGACGCTTAATAGTGCGTTGGTTAAATCTAGCACAAAACAGACAGCCAGGCACATTGTGATCAGGGCCTAGGCAAGGAATACAGCATAAATGGAAATCGAGGTATTTGCTTCCCACAAATACAATTAACTTTTCTGACATCGGTAAAAAGCAAGAAAAAAGTTTCCCCAACGGGGTACTTGGCTTTCGGGAAGACTTCGGTTCTGAAACTCACTCGAATATTTCAGTAGTGGGCCGACCGGCACTTGCCAAATGCTTCTGCTTCAGGCATCGCGCGGCAGAAAAACTACAGAAAATGGCATCGGCTGCATGTTTTATACCCCTGACGTCATGGAAGAGAAGCAACAACCGACGCAGGACCCAAGACTTTGGAATTCAGGCGGACTGAGGGCAACCTGCCAGCAGATTACCCAAATGTAATGACTGCAACAGTGAAACACGAAGAACATCTATAAATATATACATGCACTTTAGAACAAAATTTACCTTCAACTAAAAGCAAATACACCACAAAGGCTTCTGTGCATTGTGAAGGAAAAAAAAGGTATAGAAAACGGGGCTGGCAGATGGGTAACCCGGACTGCGACAGTGAATACACTCGAACATCTACATTTACGGTAAGTGTACACAACTGTACTATGTTAGTGTTTCACTGTTGCAGTCATTACATTTGGGTAGAATCCCAAAGTTATGGATGGGAGGATGGAACTAAACAGCATTAGGAGCAGCTACAAGGCCCTGCAGGACTGCACTGGGAAAAACCTGCCCTGGATTTAGAGAAGAGGGGTAAATGATAATGCTTTGTGAACGTATGCACAGAGCTCCAAGTAGCAGCTTCTAGAATGTCTATGGTTAGGACCCCTCTGAGAAAAACTGCTGAAGTAGAAGCAGCCCTGGTGGAATGGGATCAGATTCCCTTGGGCACAGGTTTACCATGGTGCAAATAGCAGAAACAAATGCAGTGGCTTATCCATTTAAAAATAGTCTGCTTTGATATACCTTCCCCTCTGATCCTGCAGCAAATGCTACCAGCAGTTGCTCAGACTTTCAAGATTTTGTCTTGTTTAAATAGAATCTTAGTTGTCTGTGTACATCCAATGAATGCAGAATCTGCTCCCCCTTGTTCTGTGCATTTGGGAAAAATGTTGGCAGGTGAATGGTCTGGTTAAGAGCCACACTGGATACCACATTCGGCATAAAAAGAGGATTGGTCCTGAGGGCCACCCTGTCCTGGTAAAATATAATGAAAGGCTCCACGGCCATGAGAGCCTGTAGTTCTGAAACCCTTCTTGCTGAAGTGACTGGCAAAAGAAAAGCGGTCTTCCAAGATAGAAATTTTATATCTGCAGTAGCTGCTGGAGGCAGGGTGAGTTTTTCCAGCACAAAACTGAGGTCCCATGCAGGAGTTGATGCTCTCCTGGGAGGCCTTAAGTTTTTGGCCCCTCCGAGATACTGTTTAAGCAGTGGATGAGAAAAGAGGGTAGGCTCTGTTGTAATGAGCCGATATGGCAGAGGCATGGATTTTTATAGAAGAAAAAAAAGATAGGCCCTTGTCAAGCATCTCAGTTAAGTATTGTAAAATCTGAGGAATATTGGGCTTTGCTGTCACTATTCCTTGTGCTTGGTTCCAAGCACAGAATCTCTTCCATTTATCAGCATAGGATTCTCTAGTACTAAGCCTTCTGGCTTCCAAAATGACATCATCACAGATTTACTGAGAGATGTGGTTTGAATAATTAGTTGATTAGCCATGCTGCAAGATTCAGAGTTTGGAGCAGAGTGTGCAGAATTTGATAGTTCTGGTGAGACAGTAGATGAGGTGTTTGAGGCAAGTACCAGAGAGGAAGGTGTGACATATTCCTTAGAAGTTGGTACCAGTGCTGGCGAGGCCAGTCTGGAGCAATTAGGATCATTTTTGTTTTTTTTCCTGTCTGACGTTTAGTAAGACCTTGGAGAGTAGAGGCCAAGGGGGAAAGGCATACATTTTTTTTACAGCTGAAGGCTAGAGCATCCACTTTCCATGCTTTTTTGTGATGAGTTCTTGTGCAGAATTTCTCCAACTGACAGTTTTGGGGAGAGGCAAATAGATCCATGTCTGGGCTCCCCCATTTCTGTGTTAACATGCTGAAGATTTGTGGATCCAGTTTCCATTCGTGTGGGTCCATAAGATTTCTGTTTAGGTAGTCTGCCAGAGTATTTTGCTTTCCTGGCAGGAAATGAGCTTGAAGATTTATTCGGTAAATCAAGGCCGTGTTCCACAAGGCCATGGCTAGTCTGCAAAAGGGGTAGGACTGTGTCCCCCCCTGCTTATGTACCACATAACTGTGGTGTCAGTCTTTGTCAGGAATTGCCCTGGATGAATTAGTTCCTTGAATGCTGTCAGAGCATTCTGAACAGCTAGCATTTTTCTGGTTGAAATGCAGATGCAGTTGGTTTGGGCTCCATTTGCCCTGAGTGCATCTCCCTGGCATTGAGATGGGCCACTTAGGGGGTGGGGGGGGGGGGGTGAAGTTGGCAGTGAATCGATCTGCCAGGATATTGGCAATATCCTTGGGATCAGTATATTTAATGCCATTCTGTTTTAGCTCAGAGCAGATATGAGCATTGCCATTTAGATTCTTGACATATAGAATGCCTTGTGGTCGTCCTTGGAATCTTTGGCAATTTTATTTTCCTAACTAGCTTTGGAGAATTTTATGAGGGATCACAGTTTCTTATCGAGGCTGGTAAGGGAGTTTTTTGCATCCTGGGATTTTCCTCTTCTGCAACAGTTTCTTCCTTTTGTTGTAAAGTTTGTTTATGGCAGGGGACCACCAGATTGGCTTCCTTTTTTTGGGGGAGAGCATCTTGGTTCTATTTGGGATGGCACAATTCATAGATGAGTGGATGTGCTCGTACAGTGCCTTAGTGTAGGATTCAGCAGTTATTCAGTTCCCGTCTGCATGGGTGTCATGAAGTTTGTCACTTCTGACTTGAGTAGCATGAAGTTGGCTTTGGAGAAGTTTTGTTATGGAGGTTTCCTTACTGGCGGGTGGGGGTGGGATGTGGATGTTAAGGGTGATTAGCTTATGGTCAGACCTGACTAACAAGGGGGTGACCATAGGTGTGGAGCATCGATTTCCCATGTTGGTAATGGCCAGGTCTAGGATACTGGAGCCCCTGGTGGGACTATGGATTAGTTGATCCAGGGCGTTGGAATTTATGAATTCCAAGAACCGTTGGGCAAAGGTGTTGGTACATGAGTAGTTTTCCCAGTTAATGACAGGGTAGTTAAAATCACCCAGTATTAGGGTGTTTGTTCTATCTTAATATTTTCCAGTATGTTTAGAAAGGTGTAGTGAGAATCTTGGGGTATGGTGGGGGATCTCTAGCAAGTTACAATTTGTATTGCAGTCTTACCTAGTGTTAGTTGCACCTGGAGAATTTCAGACGCATTGTGTTGGGCAACTAGCCTGGCGGTATCTTCCTTAATTTCCCTTTGTCAGGTGAAAAAGCAAAGGAAACCAATGCTGCCTCAACCAAAAAAAAGAGTGTGCCAGCAGAAGTCTGGATGCTTCGTTTTGCGCCTTAAGGAGGAGGAGAGCAGAAAATGCAAAGAGGAACTTCCCTTCTGCTGGAATGAAAAGGCATTTGTCCTCCAGGCTGTGGGCCAAGGGTCCCTGGTGCAGAAGTGGAGGAAGCTGACAGCTGGCTGGTGACACAGAAGTCTGAAGAGTACCCCCACTTGAGAGTGATGGTCTAGAAAACCCACCTGTTCAACATCAATTTGTGTGCGCGGGGGGGGTTCTCCAAGCAGCAGTTTAAGGAACCTGGCAGCACATGGTCTTAAGGAATCTGGCCATGAGTGTGATGCCCATCAGGGTGACCAAGTTCCATTCCTCCTGTGCCAATCTGCACAACTGGCAAGACCTGGTGCCCTCCTGTTTATGTACCACATGACTGCGGTGGTGTCTGTGTACACTAAGCGTGGCCCAGGTTTCAAATGTGGCTGAAGGTCTGAAGACCTATCATTTCCTTCAGACTAACGTGTTCCTTCATGAACTGAGGCTGCTATCTGCCCTGCACTTGTGATTCTGTCCATACCCCCCCCCCCCATGCCTCACCAGAGGCACCTAACTAAACCTGTTAAAGAGACGGTTCTGGTGTGAACACTCAGAACTGTGGAAAGACCAAAAGGCAGAGCAATAAACTGAAAATGTGAAGTGCCAAAATGATCTCCTGCAAGGATGACAAATATGTACGTATAGGTAGGTGTCCTTCACATCCAGGGACACAATCTTGTAGGATTAAAAAGGCAAGAGTGTGGAAACAGTTGAGGGTAATATCTTTCAAAATGCTAAGTGTTTAGAAAAAAGAAGTCTAGGATAGGTCTTCACTGTCCTTTCCTTCTGGAGTAAAATATTTTTCCCATGAAATATTTTTGGAACTTGCCTGATGGTGCCCTGATTCAAGAGGTCTTGAATAATGTAGGCAAGATGGGCCATCTCATTGTGAGGTTGTGGCATGTCTTTCAAAGGAGGAAAATCTTTCCAGGACATGGCATAACCATCCTTGATAGACAAGACCCACTTATCTGGGGTTATAGCTTTGGCAGAGAGGAGTAATGGGACTAAGGGCAGGACAGGTACAGCAAAGGTAGCCACAGATGTTTGCTTCCAAAAGGCAGCCTCCCCACTAGAGGTTCCCCATGGGGTTTGTTAGAGTACCTACTCCAAGGGGGGTTTCTTTGTTTCTGAGATGTCCTAGGATGCCTTTTAATAAAGGCGGTAGATGCAGATGGATAGTTCCCATGACATCTAGGAACTGAGGAGAGCAGAATCTGCCTGGAGTCTTTCATAGTCTTATACTGGTCTTGGAGACTGGTAGCCTAAGGGCCAAACAGCAACTCTGTCTACACATTTTGATTAGAAATCCTAAGGGATAGTCTGACAAAAGCCATGCCCATCTACGAATAATCAATCCAGTGGTAGTTGCCCTACAAGAAGCATCCACAGCATCTGGCTGAGTGGCCTAGGAGAGTAGGATCTACATTTGTTGCCTTGACTCAGATGTAGAAGGGTCCAGCATAACTTTAAGGAATGCAAGACAGATCAAACAACCAAGTCTGTTAACTGCCCTAAATGCAAGGTTGGCAGAAGTGCAAATCTCTTCCAGTCTAGCCAAGCCCTACTATCACTGTCCATAAGTACAGTATTAGCACTAGGCAGAATGAACCTGAAGACCAACTGCAAAAGGGTCTGCCACTGGACTTGTACAAATATTTTGGGTCATCAGACACCTTGGAAAGCAGATCTGGTATTTTAGCAGCTGATGGTTGAGTATCATGTGCAAAAGTGGTGGAATGAAAAACATCCTGGAAAGTCTCAAGGACAGGAGGGACTGGCGAAGGGGAAGTGGTACCCATTTCCAAAAGGCTATAATACCGCTTCTGAACATTAGAGATGAATGGATTGTCAAAGTGTTTCACCATGTTCTGGACAGTGTCCCCAAAGGGAACTTCCTCAGTAGTGGGATCAGGAGACAGGGAATCCGCATCAGAAGAGATCATCCTGAGCTGACAGGAACAGTAAACTGAATAATCAGAATCATACAGTGTTCTTCCTCAGAGGAAACCAAAGCATGTTTTTATAGGTTCATAGGTTCATAGGTTTATACTAGGCTATCTGCCCTAAGGCATTTATAAGCCTAGCCCAAATTATTGTGGCTTACGCCACCCCTTATATGAAAAAATACTGTGCCCATTAGTTTGTTGTGCCTCTGTCCAGCAGTGACACAGAGATGATTCCTGGGGTAAACCTACGATCTCCCATCCACAGGTCTAGATTTCTCTTGAACAGAGTCAGCGAGGTGCTCTGCCTCACATGGACCGGGATTTTATTCCACAGCATAGGGAGTCTCTGAGTGATAAATCTATCCCTCCAGCACATCCTATTTATATCCGTGCTAAGGTTTAAGTCGCTTGCTCTAGTGGTTTTGGTGGATTTGGATTTTTTGAGGTGGAGCATGTCCATTAATTCCGGGTTGGACATGGCCTTGTATGTCAGGCACATGTCACCTCTGAGCAGACGGTATGCGACTGAATAGAGCTGGAGTTTCTTCAATCTGGCAGCATATGACAGATTTTGGAGTCCCTTTATCCTTTTGGTGAGGAACTTTTGGGGTCACTCCAATTGCTGCAGATGTCGGGTGAGATACATCCCGAATGGGGCATTGTACTCTATCATTGGTCTGATAAGTGAAGAGTACAGGGGAACAATGACCTCACTAGATCTGGATGTGAATCCCTTCATGATCAGGTGGGCAATGTAGAAGGTCTTTCTAACCACTTTAGCAATGTGAGTGTCAAAAGAAAGGCCACTGTCAACCTGGGTCCCCAGGTCCCTGATAACCTCTTCTGTGCTTAGTGGATTGCCACCTATATGGTAGCTTGGGGTTACCTTGTTTTTCCCGAAGGGTATGACTATACATTTTTTGGCGTTTAACTTCAGGCCATGGCTCTGGCACCAGCTGTTTCAGTGAGTCCCTTCTGAAGGATATCCGTGTCCGATGCACTTTCCACTATGGCGCCCAGTTTGCAGTCGTCTGCAAACTTTGTCAGCCAAAGTCCTCCCATGTTGGCCTGTACTTCTGAGAAGTAGATGCCAAACAATAGGGGTTTTGAGGAGTAGTCTGTGGTTGTGGAGACCCAAAGGAAGGAGGTTTCAAAGACATAACAGCTTAGAACAACCCTGTGATAAATCTATCCACTCCTTTTCCCTAACTGCTGAGTTAGAGGCTAGTCGTCTGTTTTTTTCTTTTTAGGCATGACATCCACCTGGAGATGACAGAACCCTGTTTAAACCGGCTGGAATCTCTTCCCCAACTTAAATATAAGTGGAAACATGAGGTCCCTTGGGGATGTCGCAGTTTGTTCGCTGTTAACAGCAGTCTACAAGATGCCAGAAGCCTACCAGCCTCAGACAGTCTCAGTAGCAGGCAGCTGGGAAGTAACCTGGTGTATATATTGTGAGCTCTGGAAAGTACAGTTTTGTACCTACCATAAATGTAGATGTTCGAGTGCTAATACAGCTGCAGTCATAACAGATGGGTTTTCCTGCAGTCAGGCAGGTCCTCGGTCGGCCGAATTCCAAAGTCTAGGTCCGGCGTCTGTTGTCGTCGCTTCCTCCATGACGTCAGTGCGACAGGGGTATAAAAGATCCAGCAGACGCCATTTTCTTCAGTTTTCTTGCCCCAGATGTCAGGTGCCCCCAGAAGGAAGGCAATACATAAAATTAGGTAATAATGCAATGCAATATAATAAAAAAAAAGTAGTTGCAAGCAAATACACCATAAAAGAATACCCCTAGAGGAGAAGGAGGGAGGGAAACCTGGACTGCAGTTGTATTAGCACTCGAACATCTACATTTATGGTCGGTACAAAACTGTACTAAGTTCATCGTGCATACAGCAGCAGTCATAACAGATGGGTAGAATCCCAAAGCTAAAAAAAAGGTGGTAGGCACTAGGTGGAACCAGGATGCTCTGCAAGACTGCAGTGGCAAAGCCTGCTCTAGATTTGGAGTATAATGGTAGGTGATCGTGCTTGGAGAAGGTATGCACGGAACTCCAAGTGGCTGCTTCCAAAATATCTTTGGTAGGAACCCCCTGAGGAAAGCTGCAGAGGTAGCTATAGCCTTGTGGAGTGAGATCTGATGCCTGCAGGTACAGAATTACCATGAAAAGAGTAACAAAAGCGTATGCAGTGGGCTATCCACTTTGAGATGGTCTGTTTGGAAATAGGCTTCCCTTGAGCTCCTGCAGCACAGGACACAGAGTTGCTCTGATTTTCTGAAAGGCTTTGTTCTGTCCAAATAATAATGCAGCTGTCTGTGAATGTCCAAGGAATGTAGTAGTCTTTCCCCTTTGTTTTGAGGATTAGGGTAGAAAGTAAGTAAGTGGATAGCCTGATTCAAGGCTACCCTGGATACTACCTTTGGCATAAAGGACGGATTGGTTCGTAAGGTAACTCTGTCCTGATGGAAAATGATGAAAGGCTGCACAGCCATGAGTGCTTGTAGTTCCGAAACCCTGCGAGCTGAAGTGATTGCCAGGAGGAAGGCTGTTTTCCAAGACAAGTATTGCAGTTCTGTTGAAGCAGCTGGCTCAAAAGGAGGCAAGGGTCAGTTTTTCTAGTATGAAATTGAGGTCCCAAGCAGGTACTGGTTGTTTCCTTGGGGGTCTTATATTCTTAGCCCCTCTGAGGAACTGTCTTAAGAGGGGGTGAGAGAATAAAGGAGGATCAGTGTTGTATTCTGCAGAAATGGCAGAGGCATGGATTTTGATGGAGAATGAAAGTCCATTGCTTAGCATCTCAGCTAGGTACTGTAATATTTGGGGTAAATTCAGTATTCCAGGATTCTGACCCTTTTTCTCATTCCAGGCACAAAACACTTTCCATTTTGCAGAGTAGGCTTTTCTTGCAGAAGGTCTTCCGGCCTCCAAAATGACATCCTGCACCACCTTGGAGAGTAGGGCCTGTTGTGAATTTAAGGAATCTTCCATGCGGCTAGATTGAGTGTTTTCAGCTGACTGTGTAGAGTTTTGAAGTTGTGCTGAGTCAGTAGAAGAGGCATTAGAGGCAGGATCCATGGTGGGGAATGAGTCAGGCTTTTCAGGAGTGGGTACCAGTGTTGTCTTGGCCAGTCTGAAGCAACAAGAATCATCTTTGGTCTGTCTGCTCTGGTTTTTAATAGAACTTTGGGCAGCAGAGGGAGAGGTGGAAAGGCATAAACTGTCATTGTTGCCCAACTGAAGGAGAGTGCGTCCACCTTCCAGGCTTGTGGATGAAAGGTCCTTGAGCAGAAGTTTGCCAATTGGCGATTTCTGTGGGAGGCAAAGAGATCTAGGTCTGGCCTTCCCCATGCTTGAGTTATCTTTGTGAAAACTTGAGGATGCAACTTCCATTCGTGTGGATCTGTCATATTTCTGCTTAGGTTGTCTGCCAGTGTGTTTTCTTTGCCTGGCAGGTACTGTGCTTGAAGCTCGATTTGTAATTCTAGAGACATGTTCCAAAGATACATGGCTTGCCTGCATAAGGGGTATGAATGGGTACCTCCCTGTTTATGTACCACATTACTGCGCTGTTGTCCGTCCTTATCAATAGCTGGCCTGGATGCAGTAGGTCTTTGAAAGCTATAATAGCATTTATTACTGCTAGCATTTCCTTTTGATTGATGTGTAGGTGCTTTTCTTTTTGGGACCATTTGCCCTGAATGCACCGATCTGTCATGTGCGCCCCCCAGGTGTAGTCTGCAGCGTCTGTTGTGATGATTTGATTTGTTTGAGGCTTGCAGAATGGGAGACCCGTGTTTCTTTGGCATGCTTGAGCCCACCACAGAAATTCCTTTTGAAGACATGGAATTAGTGGTATTATTGTTTCCAAACTGTGGCTGTGTTGAGACCATAGGTATCTTAGGTACCATTGAAGTTTCCTCATATGCAGCTTTGCACATGGGATTAGTAGGATGCAAGATGCCATGAATCCCAGAGCCTGCAGGATTTTCCTTGGTCAGCCCGGTGAAGGTTGCCAGTTTTCTGAAGTATTGAGTTAAGTTGCCCTTGTTTCTCTGGCGTGAGGTAGGCCATCTGGGTGTTTGTATCCAAGCTGGCACCCAGGAAAATTATTGTTTGAGAGGGTATTAGCCTTGATTTCTTTTTGTTGACTGTGTATCCCAGAGAATTCTGTGAGTCAGGAACCCGGTAATACCTGTCAGGCTTGACTGGAGCTGGAGGTAAAGAATCTGGGTTAAGTCAGGCCTCCGAATACACGTCATCTAGAATGTCTAAGACAAGAGGTATAGCCAGAGGCCTGTGCTGAGGGAGCAAGAGGAAATCCCTAAGCCTTTTCTTGGAGTCTGAGTACTCTTGGCCTCCCCAGTGGAAGTGTTCCCTCAAGGTATGTAAGGTTTCCCCAAAAGAGTAATCCTCAGGGTGGAAGACAGAGGGAATGGACTCCTCTGCATCAGAATCTTCAAAAGGGGAGTATGAATGTTCCTGGTCTTCAGAATGTTCTGAAATAGTGGAGGCCTGGTCCGAGGAGGGGGATTCTTCCTCCACTCGGTCTTTTGTCCGGGGGGGTTGAGAACCCCTAATAAGAGTAATCAAATCCTCAGCCATTTTGAGCATCTGCTTTTTAGGCATGGGGCCTTGAGAAGGGCCCTGTGGAGCTTGTTTTTTAGTATGCATGGCTGACTTAGACTTGGTGAAAGCCTTGATGGAAAAAGAAGAGGAAGGCCTGTAGACACCTTGAGAGGTGGCAGGTCCATCTAAACTGAGTTTCACCGCCAATAGTGGCTTCGGTATCTGTAGTCGGGGTGTGGGGACCTCGGGCTGTAGTCGGGGTGTGGGCCGAAGAGCCTGCGACCTCGGGCACAGAAGACACCGCCAATGAAGTGTCGTCGGTAGACAGGGGCTGCGTAGGCACCTCACTGAGAACCGGACCACCTGTAGTCGGCTTTGGCGTGGTGTCGGTAGAAGTCGCGGACCTCGTGTGTCGGTAGAAGTCGCGGACCTCGTATGTCGGTCCTTATCTTTGCGTCTTTTACTTAAAACTGGAGTCGAAGTATCCGACGACATAATGTAATTAAATTTTTTGCCAAAATAGTGTTGGGCTAACTCCGCCCGACGCTTAATAGTGCGTCTGTTGAATGTAGCACAAAAACGACAGGCAGAGACGTCGTGGTCTGGGCCTAGGCAAGGAATGCAGAGGGAATGAAAATACTTATGCGGTATTTGCTTCCCACAAGAAATGCAATTAACTTTGTCTGACATCAGTCTGAGGCAAGAAAAGTTTCCCCAACGGGGTACTTAGCTTTCAAGAAGACTTCGGTTGAAAAATATTCGTAATCTCAGGAGCTGGCCGACCGGCACTTGCGAACTGCTTCTGCTTCGGGCACCGCGCGGCAAGAAAGATGAAGAAAATGGCGTCTGCTGGATCTTTTATACCCCTATCGCACTGACATCAGGGAGGAAGCGACGACAACCGACGCCGGACCTAGACTTTGGAATTCGGCCGACCAAGGACCCGCCTGACGGCAGGAAAACCCATCTGTTATGACTGCAGCTGTATGCACGATTAACATCATCAGGGAGACATGGTCCGAAATTACTCCAGATCCATTCTTGGCCTCTTCAGCTTTTGCTTTGGTGTAAGATGGATAACAGAGGATGTAGATTTAACCATCTTGAACTAGGCCAAGCTTACAAGATCACGAGTCACAAAAGACTATCGAAGAGTTCTGGGAAAGAATGACTGACTGAAGACTTGAGATAGTCTTTTGGGCCTAGGCAGAGAGACACAAATGCATGTCCTTGTAAGGAATCTGCCTACCACACTCTACCTCCTAGCTGACAGACAACTTTCAAAAGAACAACAAGTAAAAAGGAAGGTTCCCAACAAGGCACTTATCTAGGTACACGTTCGAAGCAAAGGTACCAACGATCAAAGTGCAATCAATCCCCAGAAATGCATGGTGAACAGGCAGATTTTCTAGGCTATCACCCTCCAGTGGGGCACTCTTGAGACTTCTTTGCACCACCAGTCAGCTGTCAGCTTCTGTTAGTTCTGCAACAGGGACCCTTGTTCCACAACCTGGAAGACACAGATGCCTTTTCATGCCATTGGACGGGGAAGTTCTCCTATGCATTTTCGCCTCTTCCAAAAATTTCTTCAAGACACAAAAGAATGCACCCATCCTCCTCCTCCTGGCACCATTGTGGTAGGGGCCGACAGGGAAACAGTCCAGCAACCCACACTCATATGTCCATCTATATACCCCAAAGCATACAAGCTGAGGTAATGTGTCAGATGCAGGACCTAGGGAAGATAAAGCTTTGGTTTCCAAGTGAGAACCTATGTTAGCAATACTGCAACCGTCATTTCAGTCAGTACATCCAAGTCTATCAAGCAGGTTTAAAAACAGCACCTCAGGATAGCATGAAAGTACAGTTTTGTACCTACCATAAATGTAGATGTTAGAGTGCTAATACAGCTGCAGTCATAACAGATGGGTTATCCTGCCGTCAGGCGAGTCCTCGGTCGGCCGAATTCCAAAGTCTAGGTCCGGCGTCGGTTGTTGTCGCTTCTTCCCTGACGTCAGTGCGGCAGGGGTATAAAAGAACAGACGCCATTTTCTTCCGTTTTTCTTGCCCCAGATGTCAGGTGCCCCCAGAAGGAAGGCAAAATATAAACTTATGCAATAATGCAATGCAATATAATCAAAACAACAGTAGTGTGCCAGCAAATACACCATAAAAGAATACCCCAATCAGGTTGTATAAGGAGGTGTTCGTCATAAGGCCTGTCCCAAGTGGGGATGGAGGGAGGGAAAGCTGGACTGCAGCTGTACTAGAACTCTAACATCTACATTTATGGTAGGTACAAAACTGTACTATGTTCATCGTGCATATAGCTGCAGTCATAACAGATGGGTTGAATCCCAAAGCTAAAAAGAGGTGGCAGGCACTAAGTGGAACTAGGAGGAGCAAGGATGCCCTGCAAGACTGCTGTGGCAAAGCCCGCTCTAGATTTAGAGTATAGTGGAAGGTGATAGTGTTTGGAGAAAGTGTGCACAGAACTCCAAGTAGCTGCTTCCAAAATATCCTTGGTAGGAACCCCCCTGAGGAAAGCTGCAGAGGTAGCTGTGGCCCTTGTGGAGTGAGATCTGATGCTTGTAGGTACAGTGTTTCCATGAAATGAGTAACAAAAGCATATGCAGTGGACTATCCATTTTGAGATTGTCCGTTTGGAAATAGCCTTTCCTTGAGCACCTGTGGCATAGGACACAAAGAGTTGCTCTGATTTTCTGAATGGCTTTGTTCTGCCCAAATAATAATGAAGTTGTCTGTGAATGTCCAAGGAATGTAGTAGTCTCTCCCCTTTGTTTTGTGGGTTAGAATAAAAGGTAGGTAAAGTGGATAGTCTGATTCAAGGCTACACTGGATACTACCTTTGGCATAAAGGAAGGGTTGGTTCGTAAGGAAACTCTGTCCTGATGGAAAATGATAAAAGGTTGCACAGCCATGAGGGCTTGTAGTTCCGAAACCCTGCGTGCTGAGGTGATGCCAGAAGGAAGGCTGTTTTCGATGACAAATATTGCAGTTCTGTTGAAGCAGCTGGCTCAAATGGAGGCAGGGTCAGTTTTTCTAAAATGAAGTTGAGGTCCCAAGCAGGTACTGGTGGTTTCCTTGGGGGTTTTATATTCTTAGCCCCTCTGAGGAACGGTCTTGAGAGGATGAGAGAATAAAGGAGGATCAGTGTTGTAGTGTGCAGAAATGGCTGAAGCATGGATCTTGGAGGAGAAGGAAAGTCCACTGTTTAACATCTCAGCTAGGTACTGTAAAATTTGAGGTAAATTTAGTACCCAAGGATTCTGGCCCTTTTTCTGATTCCAGGCACAAAACAGTTTCCATTTGGCGGAGTAGGCTTTTCTAGTAGAAGGTCTTCTGGCCTCCAAGTTGATATCCTGCACCTCCTGGGAGAGGAGAGTCTGTTGGGAAATCAAGGAATCCTCCATGCGGCTAGATTGAGGGTTTTCAGTTGACTGAAGAGTTTTGAAACTGTGCTGGGTCAACAGAAGAGGCACTAAAGGCAGGATCCATGGTGGGGAATGCGTCAGGCTCTTCAGGAGTGGATACCAGTGTTGTCTTGGCCAGTCTGGAGCAATGAGAATCATCTTTGGCCTCCCTGCTCTGGCTTTTAATAGAACTTTGGGCAGCAGAGGAAGAGGTGGAAAGGCATAGACTGTCAATGTTGTCCAATTGAAGGAAAGTGCGTCCACTTTCCAGGCCTGTGGATGATAGGTCCTTGAGCAAAATTTTGTTTTCAGTTGGTAATTTTTGTGGGTAGCAAAGAGATCTATGTCTGGCCGTCCCCATGCCTGAATTATCTTTGCGAAAACTTGAGGATGCAACTTCCATTCATGAGGAACTGTCATATTTCTGCTTAGGTTGTCTGCCAGCGTGTTTTCCTTCCCCGGCAGGAATTGTGCTTGAAGTTGGATTTGCAGTTCCAGAGCCGTGTTCCAAAGGGACATGGCTAGTCTGCACAGGGGGCATGAATGAGTTCCTCCCTGTTTATGTACCACAGCACTGTGGTGTTTGTCTGTCCTTATCAATAGCTTGTCTGTATGCAGTAGGTCTTTGAAGGCCATAATAGCATTTTGTACTGCTAGCATTTCCTTTTGATTGATGTGTAGGTGCTTTTCCTTTTGGGACCATTTGCCCTGAATGCACTGATCTGACATGTGCGCCCCCCAGGCGTAGTCCGAGGCGTCTGTTGTGATGATTTGATTGAGGCATGCAGAAGGGGAGACCTGTGTTTCTTTGGCATGCTTGAGCCCACCACAGAAATTCCTTTTGAAGACATGGAATGAGTGGTATAATTGTTTCCAAACTGTGGCTGTGTTGAGACCATAAGTTTTTTTTTTTTAAGTACCATTGAAGTTTCCTCATATGCAGCTTTGCACATGGGATCAGCAGGATGCAAGATGCCATGAATCCCAGAGCCTGCAGGATTTTCCATGCAGTCAGCCTGGTGAAGGTTGCCATTTTTCTGAAGTATTGAGATGGTTGCCCTTGCTTCTCTGGCGTGAGGTAGGCCATCTGGGTGTTTAGATTCAAGCTGGCACCCAGGAAAATTATTGTTTGAGAGGGTATTAGTTTTGATTTCTTTTTGTTGACTGTGTATCCCAGAAAGTTCAACAACTTTATTACAAACGCCAGGTGTTTCAGAAGTATGTGCTTGCTGTCCGCTTGGATCAGGCAGTAGTCCAGATATGGGTATATTTGTATCCCTTGAAGTCTGCAGAAGGCAATTACTGATGCCAGGCATTTCGTGAACACTCTGGGCGCAGTAGATAAGCCAAAGGGCAATGCAGAGAATTGATAATGGGTTGAACCTACAAGAAATCTGAGGTATCTTCTGCAATCTTGTCTGATAGGGACATGCAGAATTGCCTCCTTGAGGTCCAATGTTACCAGCCAAGACTCCTTGCCCAGCATGGGAAGAAGCTGCTGTAATGTGAGCATCTTGAATTTTGGCACAAGTAAATATGTGTTTAGGATGGATAGGTCCAGAATACGTCTCCAATCTTTGTCCTTCCTTGGTACCAGGAATAGTCTGGAATAAAAACCTTGACCCTGTTCTTTTGCAGGTACCTCTTGAATAGCTTTCATGTCCATGACAGCTGAAATTTGTTTTTGTGCCTCTGCCCTTTGATTTTGTGGCAGGTTTGGCATGCCTCTCATTTTTGGAAGGGTGTGAAAGTGGAATCTGTAGCCTCTGTCTATAATGTCCAAAATCCATTTGTCTTGTCACAATATGCCTATTTTTTTTAAAATAAAGCCAGTTTTCCGCCTAAAGGTGCTGCCATTAAAGCTTTGCTTGGCATGCAGAGGGGAAAAGTCATTGTGTCTGCTTTCTGAATGACTGATCTGTCTTCTCCACCTCTTGGTATAGGTGCTTGCCATTGTCTGGCTCTATATGATCCTTGAGATTGCCCTCTACCCCTCGGGCGCCTGTATCTACCTCTGAGGTCTGTCCGTGGCTGGAAAGGACCAATTTTTCGAAGGCCAGTTTCTGCTGAAACGTGGAGGTTGTACCTGTAGGAAATCTTTCACTGTTTGCATTGATCTTGCCTTTTCCTCCATTTTCTTTAGTGCCTCCTCAGCTTCAACACCAAACAATACATCTTTTTGAAGAGGTGCATCTAGTAATTTAGCTTTGACATGATCTGGTAAGGTTTGCTCTTTGAGCCAAGCATGTCTACTTATGACAGACCCTGTAACAGCAGCTCTACATGAGGCCTCATGCATCAAAACCACATTGAAAGTATGTTTACCCACTTGCTCTGCACTATGCAACAAATCCTGCAACTCCTTTACATCTGGTTGCACAGGTTGTGTCATTTTGCTTTTCAACTGAGAACAAAAACTGTTGATACTTTAACATATGGAACTGACAGTTTAATGCCCTCATGGTTAAAGTGGCCGAGGTGTATACCTTTTTCCCCCACCTTTCTAAAGCTCTGGAATCTCGCTCTGAAGGTAATGGGTTTTTGGCAGTAGAGGCCTTAATTCCCTTGGGACCCTGTGAAATAGTTTCTGGGTCAGCAGCATGGCTTTTGTATAGGAATTGGTGTGAATCAGGAACCCGGTAATACCAGTCAGGTTTAACAGGAGCTGGAGATAAAGAATCTGGGTTGAGGCTGGCTTCTGTATACACATCATCTAATATATCCAAGACAGGAGGGATAGCCAGAGGCCTGTGCTGAGGAAGCAAGAGAAAATACGAGCCTTTTCTTGGAATCTGAGTAATCTTGACCTTCCCAGTGAAAGTGTTCCCTCAAAGTATGTAAGGTTTCCCCAAAAGAATAGTCCTCGGGGTTGGACTCCTCAGCATCAGAATCTTCAAAAGGGGAATATGAATATTCCTGTTCCTCAGAATGTGCCGAGGTAATAGAGGCTTGGTCTGAGGGAGGGTAGTCTTCCTCCAATCTGGGCCCTTTGTCCGAGGGGGGTTGAGAACCCCTGATAAGAGTAATCAAATCCTCAGCCATTTTGAGCATCTGTTTTTTAGGCATGGGGGCCTTGAGAGGGGCTCTGTGGAGCTTGTCTTTTAGTTTTCATGGCTGCTTTAGATTTAGTGAAAGCCTTAATGGAAAAAGAGGAAGGCCTGAAGACACCTTGAGAGGTGGCAGGCCTGTCTAAACTCTGAGTTTCCCCGCCAAGAGTGGCGTCA
Organism: Protopterus annectens; assembly: GCF_019279795.1. Classification (NCBI taxonomy): domain Eukaryota; kingdom Metazoa; phylum Chordata; order Ceratodontiformes; family Protopteridae; genus Protopterus; species Protopterus annectens. The sequence goes on from NC_056726.1 coordinate 1,215,819,373, forward strand.
GTATCTGTAGTCGGAGTGGGGGCAGAGGAGCCTGCGACCTCTGGCACAGAAGACACCTCTAAAGAAGAGTCATCGGTCCTCAGGAGCTGCGTAGGTGCTTCGCTGAGAACCGGAGCACCTGTAGCCGGCTTCAGCGTGGTGTCGGTAGAAGTTGCGGACCTCGTATGTCAGTCCTTATCTTTGCGTCTTTTACTCAAAACTGGAGTCGGAGTATCCGACGACAATGTAATTAAACTTTTCACCAAAATAGTGTTGGGCGAACTCCGCCCGACGCTTAATAGTGCGTTTGTTGAATCTAGTACAAAAACGACAGGCAGAGACGTCGTGGTCTGGGCCTAAGCAAGGAATGCAGAAGGAATGGAAAAGGAATGGAAATCCTTATGTGGTATTTGCTTCCCACATGAAATGCAATTATTAACTTTGTCTGACATCGGTCTGAGGCAAAGTTTCCCCCAACGGGGTACTTAGCTTTCAAGAAGACTTCGGCTGAAATATTTTTCGTAAATCTCAGAAGCTGGCCGACCGGGCACTTGCGAACTGCTTCGGGCACCACGCAACAAGAAAGACTGGAGAAAATGGAGTCGGCTGGTTCTTTTATACCCCTGCCGCACTGACGTCAGGGAAGAAGAGACAACCGACGCCGGACCTAGACTTTGGAATTCGGCCAACCGAGGACCCGCCTGACGGCAGGATAACCCATCTGTTATGACTGCAGCTGTATGCACGATGATCAGCAGCTCTGCAGCTTTAGCAATGATTCACGTACCCAAAGCATAAGGTGAGAAGAAAATCCAACGACAAATCTTTCCAGCAAAACTGAGTCTGCAACCTAACTCAATGGAACTGAACAGCAACAGACACGTGCATACGTACTGTTCAGTAACCAAAGTAATACATTAAGATATCTGTCATCACAAATTTTAAATCAAAGATAAATTGCAGAGTTTTTATTGGTTCAGAAACTTGGATGTTGATGTACAAGCACAAAGTGTGTGTGGGTGTGTGTGCATTTTATGTATATAAACAAAGATCCACTTAATCTAAAAGGGTCATTTTTTCCTGACAACTTAGAAAACTATCAAGAGCTTAGGATGGAAGATGATGGGATATAAAATACGAAAATGACTAGGCAAACCAAACTGAGTCAAATAACTGAGAAAATATTACATGAACCAGTATTAACTGGTTGAGATGCACATGTCTGGGAGAAAACACAAATATCAGAGAGATGCATAAGAATTCCAGCTAACCTGTCACTTAAGGCATTGATCAAACTCAAAGCAGCACTTTATTTACAACTAAAAGTAAAGGGTTGAAGATGATGTAACCAGCTACATTTTATATCTACGTAACCTGTAACATTTTACATTTTTTGTGAATATAAACAAGTAGAGTTATGTTACAAATTAACATAAAAGAAAACTTCAGGAAGAAAAAATATGAAAATGACAGGAAGGGGGGGCAAAGTACTGCATACAAGGGCAAATGTATTAAAAAGGTCAAGGATTTGGGGGAAGATTACTCAGCAAAAATCAACTTAAAAAGTAAATAAAGGAAAGTTAGAGAAGAGACCAATGAACAGCTGCAAAAATTAAATAAAGCCTGTTCAAGTTGGAGCGAATGCAAGAATTTATAACATTCAAAAGATGTATCCAAAAACCAAAACAATCAAGATGTACTACTTTTATTGAAAAAACTTTTAAAATATTAGCGCTTTCATTTTATTGTAGACTTCTTCAGAAAGAAATAAGATCTAAAAAGGTCAAAACATCACGAGAATGCTCAAAAACAGCCTCCTTTTGTATCAAACAGAAGTGTGCAACAAACACGAAGTGTGTAACAATCAAAAAACACCGCCAAAATTCTTAAAAGTGACCTATGCACTTTAAAAATAGCTTGTGCAGTTTCAAAACAATAACAAAACTTTGTAACACTGAAAACACTGTCAACACAAAGAAATTATTAATAGATCAACTTTGAAAGTAAACAGCATTTCACCACTGATTAAATAAATAGGGTACAGAAAAAGTAGTGTGCAGCTAAAACTCAAGTTTAGAAACCTTATATTTCAGTTCACTAGTAATATAGATACAGTTTCATTTAAACCTGGTAAACTTGTGCAAAGCAAACGTAACTGCCAACATAATTCTTCATGCAATAATAAGTTCTGCCAGTCCCCTTTGTTTTCATGGAAAATCAAAACATCGAAAAAATGCAGCATACTGCATGCCTTACTACGCAAAAACTAAATGGCCATCTACCTCCTGCCCACTAGTGCTAGCAAAAAATCAGTACATCATGCTTTCACGTCAAGGCCTTAACAGTATGGTACAAGCCTTACCTTGCATTGCTTTATACTGCATTGGTGTGATGTGCTCAAAGCCAGGAGGTGGAACATCCCAATACTTGTGAAGCTTTTTTCTCTTATCATGACGAGGGGAGCGGCTAAACAAAAACAAAACGCAGCTCAGCATTTAATATAGAGTCAAAATACAATCAATCAGACCCAAAACTTTAAACTCAGTTCAACAATTAATGGAAGCATATATGCCTGTTCACCATGACGAAACTAGCTACTGAAAAAGAAAAAAGGTGATGCTGGCATGGAGTTATTTAAATATCAGGTCCTACTTAAAATTAACTTAAACATCCCTGTTAAACTTGGGTATATATGAATGCATTCCATCCAAAACCTACTACCCAACCCCACAATTCTATGCAATCAACTCAGTTCCCCAATTCTGTCAACATGATCTGCAGACCACCACCTCTAAGACTGCCATCAAGCTCTTAGGCTGCTCAATGGATCCTTATGACCCCAAAACATTTTTACTCAGCAACTATGTCTAGTTATGAACTAGATCACATCACTGCTGTGATCTTGATATGATCACTGCATATAAAAATTGTAGTTGTACACATGCTCTAACAGAGGTACGGCAATGCAAACCTCAAGTTCAAAATTTATCACAAAACTCAGGCAGCTTACTGAAGCAACTACCTTCTCTCATTCCAAGAGGGTGAGCATAACACATTGGTAAACTAATTGTTACTCAGTGAAGAATTTGCTTAAATAATTAAAACAAAGGAAATCAGCAAAATAGACGAATGCAAAACACAGTTGTGTAAGTAAGTTTACCATAACAGCAGACAGTCAAATGAGCAATACTACAAAAGCCTTAGCTATAGAAGTTACACCCTACCAAGTATATAACAGCTGGCTAGCTTCAAGCTTCAGGGCACCTTCCATGCACCCAAACTATTAAGCAGCTCAAGCCCAGCTGGCTAAAACAAGTTTGGGTGCAAAACACTTCAGAACTTTCCTGCCAACAGTGACAGGAAAGTTGAACCCTGAAAGGGCAATGCTAGGAATAAAAAAATTAAATGCACACATCCTGACATAAAAACACACCAAACAAGGGAAATGGAGAGAGGAAAGCAGCTACTGCAGCAGTGACCATTCCAACATCTACTGTTATGGTAAGTATACACCCACAACCGTACTATGTGCATCATAGTAATCACTGCTCAAGTAGCCCTAGCTATATGGCTGACTACCCTAACAAACTAGATCTGAAAGGTGGTAGATTTGAAAGGTGGAAGGAGGAGTCCAGAAACCTCTGAAAAATGGTTCTCGCAAAGCTAGCCCTGGACATAGACCAGGAATCAAGCTTACAGTACTTTTGTAGATGTACATACAGAGGACCAAGTAGCAACTTCCAAAATACTTTTAGAATCTAACCCTTTCCAAAAAGTCACAGATTAAGGCAAGGCAAAGTCCTGGTAGAGTGGGGCCCTGACCCTGCCTGGAGAAGTGTTGTTACAGTGAATATAAAAAAAGTTAACAGCCTTAGACAACCATTTGGAAATGGCCTGTTCTGACATGGACTGAGAGTTGTCTGTGGACATCAAGACATGCAGCATCCTTTGTCCATTTTCAGCTTCTGGAAAGAAAAAGTACAGTTGTGTACACTTACCATAAATGTAGATGTTAGTGTGTCTTCACTGTTGCAGTCATGACTGTAGGGTTCTCCCCTGCCGGCAGGCAGTCCTCGGCCAGAATCCCAAAGTCTGGGTCCGGCGTCGACTGTTCAGCCATGCTCCCTGACGTCAGAGCGCCAGGAGTACAAAGCTGACAGCTGACACCATGTTCTCCAGTTTTTCTTGCCCCAGATGTCAGGTGTTCCAAAATGAGTAAGATCCCATACCCTTTGCAAATACACCTCAGAAGAAGGGTGAAAAAAAGGAACCACACAAAAGAAAAAATAAGAGGGGACAGGAGGGAGGGAAACCCAGATTGCAACAGTGAAGACACTCTAACATCTACATTTATGGTAAGTGTACACAACTGTACTATGTTCATCGTGTTTCACTGTTGCAGTCATGACTGTAGGGTTGAATCCCAAAGCAGAATAAAAGGGAGGTGGTCATAAAGTAGAGGGGGCGGCTAAAAGGCCCTGCAAGACTGCAGAAGCAAAGCCTGCCCTAGACTTAGAGTAAAGAGGTAGATTGTAGTGCTTAGAAAAAGTATGCACTGAACTCCAAGTTGCAGCTTCCAAAATGTCCTTGGTAGGAACTCCACTGAGGAAGGCAGCTCAGCTCTGGTAGAGTGAGTCCTTTATAGTCCCTGGGATTTGCTTTCCATGGTGTGAATAGCAAAATCTGATTCCATGAGCAATCCATTTGGAAATTGTCTGTTTTGAAATAGCTTTACCTTGGGAACTTGAAGCATAAGAAACAAACAATTCCTCTGATTTCCTTATGTCCTTGGTTCTGTCCAGGTAAAAACTTAGTTGTCTGTGTACATCCAAGGAATGCAAGATCCTTTCCCCCTTATTTTGAGGAGTGGGGAAATAAGTTGGCAAGTGAATAGTTTGATTTAAAGCCACTTTGGAAATCACCTTAGGCATGAAAGTAGGATTAGTCCTTAAAGACACCCTGTCTTGATGAAAAATAATATAAGGTTCCACAGCCATGAGAGCTTGCAACTCCTAAACTCTCCTGGCAGAGGTCAGAGCTAACAGGATGGCTGTCTTCCAAGATAAAAACTTGATGTCAGATGTGGCAGCAGGCTCAAAAGGAGGTAAGGTGAGTTTTTCCAAAACATAGTTGAGATCCCAAGCAGGAATGGGAGGAGATCTAGGGGGTCTTAAGTTCTTAGCTCCTCTGAGAAACTGTCTCATGAGCTGATGGGAAAAGATTGGAGGGTCTGTATTATAATGAGCAGAAATAGCAGAGGCATGTATCTTTATGGAAGAGAAAGACCCTTATGTAAGAGGTCTGTCAGGTAAAGTAAAATCAGAGGAATGTTAGGAATAAGAGGATCTGAATCCTGAGCCTGCATCCAGGAACAAAATCTTTTCCATTTTCCTGCATAAAATTTTCTAGTGCTAGGACGTCTGGCTTCTAAAATGACATCCATAACCTGCTTGGGTAGGAGAGAATGAATCGAAGACCCTGGATTAACCAGGCTGCGAGTTTTGACATGGGAGTGCAGAACCTGACCCTGGTGTTGGTACAGAAGGTTCGGAGTCTGTGGTAAAACCCAAGGGGGCTCCAGACAAAAGTTTCAGTGTTGGGTACCAAAACTGTCGAGGCCAATTTGGGGCCAGCAAGATCATCATCTTGGGCTTGTCCTGTTTGATCTTTAATAATACCCGTGGAAGAAGAGGAAGAGGCGGAAAGGCATACCCAGAGAGGTTTCTCCAACTGAATGATAGTGCATCCACTTTCCAAGCTAGTTCGTGGAATGTCCTGGTGCAAAAAATCTGTAGTTGATTGAGGTGGGATGCAAAGAGGTCTATGTGCGGACATCCCCAGACTGCTGTAATCATCTTGAATATTTCAGTGTCCAGCATCCATTCGTGTGGGACTGACAGGTTTCTGCTCAGACTGTCTGCCAGGAAGTTTTGCTTCCCTGGTAGAAACTGAGCTTGAAGGTCCAGTTTGCAAGCTAGAGCTGTGTTCCAAAGATTCATGGCTAGTCTGCAAAGGGGATAGGAATGAGATCCCCCTTGCTTGTTTATGTACCACATAACTGTGGTGTTGTCTGTCCGTATCAGTAGTTGTCCTGGTTGTAGAAGATTCCTGAAGGCCAATAGAGCTTTCTGAACGGCTAACATTTCCTTTAAATTGATATGCAGGTGCTTCAGATCCTTTGTCCAAAGGCCCTGCAGACATTTGCCCTGAAAATGGGCTCCCCATTCATAACCTGAGGTGTCCATGGTTAGTATCTGAGTGGCAGGAGGCAGACTGAAGGGTTTTCCTTTGTTTAGAGTACATGCCTTGGACCACCAAAGGAATTCCTTTTGAAGACAAGGCAGGACGGTGATCTGCATGTCTAAACTGTGGCAATGCTGAGACCATACACTTTTTAGGTACCACTGTATTTTCCTCATACGTAGTCTTGCATATGGTACAAGAAGGATGCAGGAGGCCATGTAATCCAAAGCCTGCAGGAATTTCCTTGCAGATAGCGGAGTTAATATTGCCATGGTTTTGAAAGTTGAAGCCAGATGTAATTGTTTTTCGTATGTCAGAAATGCCATCTGGGTTGTTGTGTTTAGAGAAGCACCCAGACAAATCATCTGTTGTGAGGGTGTCAAATATGACTTTGTTTACAGTGAATCCCAGGAACTTGAGAAGATTCTGAACAAACTCTAGATACTGGAGTAAGACATCCTTGCTGTCTGCCTGAATAAGATAGTAGTCCAGATTAGGGTAAATCTGAATTCCCTTGAGTCTGCAATAAGCTACTATTGGAGCCAGGCATTTGGTGAAGACCCTGGGCACAGAAGACAATCCAAAGGGCAGCGCAGAGAATTGATAGTGCCTCGATCCAGCCTTGAACCTGAGGTATTTTCTGCATTTCTGCCTGATGGGAATGTGTAAATATGCCTCCTTTAAATCCAAAGTAACCATCCATGCATTTTTGGTCAGCATTGAAAGTAGCTGCTGTAAAGTAAGCATCTTGAATTTTGGTATCTCGAGAAAAGTGTTCAAGACTGACAGATCCAGAATGGGTCTCCATGAATTCTGCTTCCTGGGGACAAGGAAGAGCCTTTAGTAAAAACCTTGTCCCATCTCTGAAAGTGGAACTAGTTCTATGGCTTTCATAGCCAAGAGAGCTTCCACCTGGTTTAAGGCCTCTAACCATTGATGTTTTGGAAGATCTGGCCATCCGCTTGGTCTTGGTAGGGTATGAAAATGGAATTTGTAACCTCTTGAAACCACATCCAGAACCCACTTGTCTTGGGTTATAAGAGTCCAATTTAGGTGAAAGAGAAAGTTTTCCTCAGAGGGGCTTCCAGGAAAGAAGTTCCTGCAGCCCAACAGAGGGAGTCATCGAGTCTGTTTTCTATGAGCTTGCGACCTGTCCTCTCCTCCCCTAGGGGTGGAAGCAGTCCACTGTCTTGGTCTATAAGAGGCTTGCGTTCGAGGCCTTCCTCGGGAACGTCTGTATCTACCCCTCTGAGGCCTGTCTGAATTGGGAAAGGACCAATTTTTTGTAGGCCAATTCCTACTAAATCTGGTTTTAACTGTTTGCATGGATTTTGCCTTGTCCTCCATCTTCTTTATCACCTCTTCAGCTTTAGATCCAAACAAAACATTATGCTGAACAGGAGCATCCAATAATTTAGCTTTTACTTGATCTGGCAAATTCTGTTCCTTTAACCATGCATGCCTTCTAATGACTGTGCCAGAGGCAGCAGCCCTACAAGAAGCCTCCAAGGCATCAAATCCAGTGTAAATCACGCTTCCCAACTTGTTCAGTGGCATGCAATAAGTCATGTAATTCCTTATCTGCACAGGCGGAAATGGAAGTTAGCTTTTGTTTTAAAACAGACAGGAGAAATTGCTGGTATTTCAGCATATGAAACTGACAGTTTAAAGCCCTAATAGATAAAGTAGCAGAAGTGTACACTTTTGTGCCCCATCTTTCTAAAGATCTGGAATCCTTCTCAGTGGGAATGGGGTTTTTAGCAGAAGTGGCCTTAACCCCCTTAGTACCCTGAGAAATGGTTTCAGGGTCAGCAGTAGGATTCTTGTATAAAAACTGGTGGGAATCAGGAACCCTATAATATCCGTCTGGCTTAACAGGAGCTGGAGGAAAAGAGTCAGAAGTTAAGTTACCTCCGAAAAAGCATCATCCACAATATCCAAAATAGGAGGAATAGCCAGGGGTCTATGTTGGGGAAGAAGAAGAAAATCCCTTAGTCTTTTCTTAGATTCAGAGTACTCCTGTCCTTCCCAGTAAAAATGTTCCCTCATTTCATGCAAAGTTTCCCCATAAGAGAAATCCTCAGGGGGAGAAGCTGAAGGAATGGATTCCTCAGCATCAGAATCCTCATAAGGAGGAAAAGAATATTCCTGGTCAGAAGAAGAAGAAACTGAAGAAACAGAAGCCTGATCAAAGGAGTCATAATAAACTTCCTGCCTTGGCCTTTTATCTGGAGGGGGATGTGAACCCCTAATCATAGTAAGCAAGTCCTCAGCCATCTTAAGTAACTTTTTCTGAGACTTGGGTGCCGGATCAGAAGAGGCCTGGGCTGTAGTCTTTGATTTGGAAGGAGTCTTTGCCTTTATTAGAAGCTGAGTAGGCCTGAAAACCCCTTCGGAAGCCGGTACCTGCACAGCGGCTCCGGAGCCATCCGAAGGAGCATTGTCCAAAGGTCCTGCAACAGAAATATTCAAAGGGCCTAGTTGGCTCCTCATGGGAGTCCGTTTCGGCCATCTGTTCCGAAATGGCCGACAGGGGCTGCAAAAGCGCCTCACTGACGGCTGAACCTGAAGCTGGCTCTGCTTGTACAACAGTCTGATTTGGACCTCGGAGGCCTGTCTTTATCCTTGCATCGTTTGTGAACTCCGGTAGCCGGAACCATATCCGACGACATTTTATAGTTAAAACGCCTACAGAAGTAATGAAATGCAAAATCGTACCTTCGTTTAATCATACGTTGATTGAATCTAGCACAAAACCGATAACTACGTCGTGGTCAGGGCCTAAGCAAGGAATACCGTAAGAATGAAAATCCTTGAGGTATTTGCTTCCCACATGAAATACAATTAACTTTTTCTGACATCGGACTGGAGCAAGAAAAAAGTTTCCCCAACGGGGTACTTAGCTTTGAGTAGGAGAAGAAAGTCTTCGGACTGAAGTAAGTTTATAAAAAATTGTCAGGAGTCAGCCGACCGACACTTGCGAACTGCTATCACCACACGGCAAGAAAGACTGGAGAACATGGCGTCGGCTGTCAGCTTTGTACTCCTGGCGCTGACGTCAGGAGCATGGCTGAACAGCCAGCGCTGGACCCAGACTTTGGGATTCTGGCCGACCGAGGACTGCCTGCCGGCAGGGGAGAACCCTACAGTCATGACTGCAACAGTGAAACACGACGATCAGGGAAATGGATAGTTTGGCTTAAAGTAAACTAGTATCACTTTAGGCATTAGAGCATTAGTTCTCAAAGACATCCTCTCTCTATGGAAAATTGCAAGACTTGATTCGCCATAAGAGCTTGCACCTCAATACTGTTCTTGCAGAGGTCAGGATAATCAGTGAAACAGTTTTCAGTGTTAAGAACCTTAAGTCAGCTAGGTTAGCTGGTTCAAATGGAGCAAGTGTTAGCTTCTTGAACACAAAAATTAAGATCCCAATGAGGGGTCAGTGGTTTACTTGGAGACTTCTTGTGCAAAGCTCCTTTCAAAAAGGATCTGACAGATGATGGCAATGAAAGAGGAAGATCCATGGCCAATAAATGAACCCTGACAGAGGAATAAGTCCACAGGACAGTAACTCACAAATACTGTAAAACCAGAGAACTGGCCAGAATGGGTGCTGGTTATGTTGGTGGCACCAACTATTCATATATTTATTTTTACATTTGGTTACTGGGAAAGTCCAACTGGACACAAGTCCTTTTCCAACTGAGGCCTGGGTTGAAATGCTCCATATACAACAAGAGATAGGTAAAATACAATTTCACAGGTACAGTGGCATGTTTAACATATCTATTAACTGAAATTATGTTAACAAGTCTTTAAGAACATAGCATCTATGAAAATATGAGTAACAAGCATGCAATGAAGCACATTAGGCTATCAACTTAAGCAGCAATTAAGCAAAGTATATTAGAAGAACTCTTAGGAGTTTAGTGAGCGACAGGAGAAATTGTGTCATTGTTAGACATGAAAGAGAATGAGGAAGTGGTGAGATTATTAGGGTGGAATATGAGTTTGATTTTACAGGGGCTTAGTATTAATTGAGAGTTGGTAAGCCATTCTTAGAGGCCTGTGTTTTTAGTTGGAGTTCTTGAAGGGATAGGGAGGAACAGATTAGAGAAGAGTCATCAGCGTACTGGATGACCAAGGCATGTACAGTGGGGATATGGACGTTTGTTAGTGAAGACAGACAAAAATAAGGAACAAAGGATGGAGACTTGGGGAACGCCAAGCATAACTGGTAATAGCAGTGAGAGTTCTTGCTTCTACAGCACTGCTTGCGGTTAGTTAAGTAACTGAAACCAGGAAATACTGTGTTTGCTAAGTTTCAGTTCAGAGAGAGAGAATCAGAGTTTTTTCTCGTTAACCATATCAAATGCCTTTGAGAGGTCTAGAAAGATGGCAGAGTTTGTAGTTGCCATTATTTCTATGGTTGCTAACAGTATGAGTGAATGTCATAAGAGCTGTTGTGGTACTGCGATAACGCCTGAAGTCATGTTGACTGTGAAGAGGTTGTGGGAGTTGAAGTAATCCATAATTTGTGTACACACCTCTCAAGTATTTCAGATAGAAGTGAGAATACTGCTATAGGGCAATAGTTGGTTAAATCTTTACAGTTACCCCCTATGTGGAGTGGAACAATGAGAGAATTTCCGGATGTCGGGCTCTACGTTTTCTGATAACGAGCAGTTGATAAGAATGGATAATGGGTATGCAATGGTATCAGCTGTTATTTTCAAGAATTCAGCTGGAAGTTTGCCAGAGGCTAAGGTGGTAGGTTTTAGAGTTTTTTTTTAATTTTAAATCAGTAGAGACAAGATGGAAGGTAAAGCAATTGTCATTAATACAAAGACTGGCTGATTGGTTGTGGGGTGGACAGGTCTGTGAGCTATCAAGTACATTAACAGATTCAGTGAAGAATGTGTTGAACTGGGTGGAAACACTAACTGAAGTTATGGATGGGTGTGGGGGGGGGGGTCCTGACTTTCCGGGTGGAAAATGTTAATTGCCAACTAAAATTGGTTAGGGTTGTTTTGATATCTGGCTTGTACAATTTGGTAGTAGTTAGTTTTATCTAATTTGATGCACTTCACCTTGTTGCTCAGTTCAAGACATGCCTGTTTGTCTATAAAGGATCCTTGTTTTGTGCCAGAGGGCTGAGGCTTTATCTCTGGATTCAGCAGAGATCTAGTGACTTTGCCCACCCAGGGGGGGCATAGCTGGTTTTGATTCCAATGGTTCTGCAGGGTGGGCCTGAGAGTTTTGAATATCTAAAGATATGGAGTGGAAGTACTGAACTGCTTCATCAACTTTAAGGAACTTGAAAAGTCCAATCACAGGCTTTGAGTATTAAAGGTAGAAAGATTGAAATTTTTGCCGGTCTGGTAATTGGTGGGCATTTCTCGATTTGTGCGATGTCTAATTGCAAATGTGGAAAAATGATCCCTCAGGCAATTCGAGAAGGCAGCCTGACTGACCAATGACAGTTGGTTTATTAGTCCAAAACCAGTCAAGCACTGACTGTCTCTTGGTTGTTTTGCCAATTCTTGTGGGAGAGAGAATGAGCGGAGAGAATCCATGGAGGTTGATGAAGTTGGTGGGAGTATCAGAATTACAGGTTAGCCAGTCACTGTTGAGGTCCCCGAACATGACAAGTTTCGTGTTGGGAGGATCTCTGAGGCCTAATTTCAAGAAGGGTCTCCAGTGAGGGTATGTTGTTGCCTGGTGGTATGTAGCAACCTATTAAGGAGACAGGTTTTTCTAGGGTTGATTCTCAAGTTCATGATTCGAATTTCTGCACTGGGCAGGTTTGGCGAGTATGTATCAAAGGTTTCTACTTTTAGATGATTTTAAATAGTAAGGCAAAACCACCTATTTTTGATGTGCAATCATTATGAAGTATGTTATAGCCTGGTGCTAGGATTTCATTACTGGAAATGTCAGGTTTAAGCCAAGTTTCAGTTAATACTAAATCAGGGGAATATAGGGAGAGAGTGGCATGAAGATTGTGCACTTTTTTGGTAATACCTTCTGACATTCATATTCAGTAGGAACAGGTCATTTGTTTTCTTTGGGAGTTGGAAGTTGTAGTGATATAGATTTTTACGCAGGTGGGTATTATCTGATGGGCTGAGATTAGAATGTTTGTCACCACATTCTGATTGCAATGTTTAATTTAGTTCTGATCAGGTTAGTTATAAAATTTGTTATGTAGTGGATATTTTATTGGTGTTATCCGAAGGTAGGATAGGCTGAAGGGTGAAATGAAAGGTATGACTGTGGTGGATTAAAGTTATAATGGAGAGGGTGAGAGGAGTTGCAAATGTGGAGTAAGTGTCAGAAGTGGCTTGGTGAGGCAGTGTGTTGGGAGAAATATTATAGTAAGAGATAATCTGTCAATACTATGAGGACAGTTAGAAGAATGTGCAATATACAACTATTTATGTGGAGCATAGTTAGTAATGCAGTAGGTAGAGTTATACTTTGTACTATTAGTGTTGGTATGTGGACCAAGGTTGGGTACTGTATTTGTTACAGGTTATGATTACAGAGGTTTCTTGTCTGGGTACTGGTTTTGTTGGCTTGATTTAAATTTGACTAAAATGAGTTGTTGGGTTATTGTTAGGTTTAGTGTGGAAGTGGTACACACTGGAGCTATAGTGGTTAGATCTGTTTGTATGTGTAAGGGTTGAATAGGATGGAAGTGGTTTAGTGACAGCGTGACTGCCTGAGTTTGGCTGGTTGGCGTGGAGGAAGGGGAGTGGCCTACAGATTATAAATCTAAGGAAAGAGAGGGTGGGTGGGAATTGGAGACTGGGTAGGGGAGGTGAGTGAGCCCAAGCAGAGTTGAACAAACCAAAAAAGTATCACCCACCCAGCTCAAGGAAATGTAGAGAAAGACAATAAGGTAAATCCAAGAGAGCTAGCAGTTAACAACCTGTATGTTATACTTGAGGAAAATATTGTAGTGAATTACTGCTATTCTACACAATATCCAGATATCTATAGATGTGATATGTGGACTACAGGCCAAAAGTTCAGTTCAAGGAGAGAGTTGTGGGCACGTGGACAGTACTAACACTATGGTTTAGGCCAGTTGTGGACTGCTGGAGTCTGCGGTGTGCTACCCAGGGAAGTAGGTATTACAATGCACACTGACAGTTGATAATACATAGGCTTATAACATACTTTTGAGTTTGTTGGCTATGTTTCTATAATTGACCGCACTGGATTGGGTCACAGGTAGTGGTCTCAGTAACAGCAGACTCAGGAGACGAAAACCGCTGCAATGTTAATTATGGAGGGAGAAATGGGGGGGCACGTCACACCACAGTATGCTCAGCATACTAGAACATTTTCAATTTGCCAATATATTTTCTAGTAGCAGGTTTTTTTGCCTCCATTAGCACTTGCTGCACTTCCTTAGTGAACAGGTGCCTAAAAGGATTAAGACCCCATCATCCACGCAGTTAACTGAAAGCTGATATAAGGGCATATCAAACTCCCTTGCTCTTGTGTGAGTAGATCTGGTCTATGAGGAAGCTTGTGGTAATTGCCCCTGGCCATTTCAAGAGAGAATCATGGTTGCCTAGGCCAGAATGGAGTCAATACAATGATCTCTGGAGATACATTCTGAATCTTCAGAAGTACCCTATACATTAGTAGAAAGGGTGGAAAGGCATACATGAACATTCCTGTCCAAGGAAAAAAGGCAAGTGTCTTCTAGGCCTTATTACACGGAGTCTTGGAACAGAATCTTGCCAGCTGATTGCTCAGACGAGGGAAGGTCTATCTTGAACTTCCCAAAGGGATCAAAACCTTAAGACCAACTGACTTAGTTTCCATTCCTGACGGTTAGCCTAGGTCCTGTCCTGTCTCACAATTTTGCTCTGATGGAATGTTAAGATGCCTGTAAAGCTATATACTTCATTTTTATTTATCATTTGTTGACCGGGAAAGTCTGACTAGGTTCCACAGAGCCTGTTTTCAGTGGAGGCCCGGGGAGAAATGCTCCAGATGCAGGTCTTTGGAATGTGGGAGGAAATCGGAGTACCTGGAGGAAACCCACGTGAACACAGGGAGAACATGCAAACTCCACACAGAAAGCACCCCAGCCGAGAATCGAACCGGAGAACCTCTTGCTGTGAGGTGACGTTAACCCCTGCGCCGCCCTTATACCACGATAACATGACTAGTCTGCAAACAGACTATGACCTAGTGTCCACCTCTGCTTGCCGATTTACCATGATTGTGTTTTTGTCTGTAACAACCTGGAAAGATCCTAGGAACCAAAAGACAATTCAGAGTCCAGTGCCTTGATCAGTGCAAGCATCTCTTAATATTCATGCGCCTGCATCTATCCCTTGTTTTCCATACATCCATGCACTTTATCCCTCCTGAAACTGTTCCTGAATGAAAGTCTGAGGAGTCTGTGATAAGTGACTGCTTTGGAACAGGGAGGGAGAAAGGAAGACCTGAATTTAAGGATATATGTTGTCTCCACCAAATGATTCATCTTCTGACAAACCCCAGCACTAGGATTTGAAATGAAAGGGTGTTGCTGCTGAGACCAAAGACTTCAGATACTGCTATATCTTTCACGGAGTCTTGCCAGGGCTATCATGAGAATCACAAGCTACTGAAACCCCAAACCCAGAGGTATTTACCTTGCTGTGACTAAAGTTTCAAGTGCAGAAAACTCTAAAATACGTCTAGATAAAGATAATTTTTTTCCCAGTGTAAGAAAGTTCTTTGAACTGAAGTGTCTAGCTGACATCCCAAGAACACAATCTTGTGTGAGAGTCAAGAAAGACTTTTGAATGTTCTCTTGGAATCCCAGCTTATGCAAGAGATTGCACCCAAGAGAGGGATTCCCAACACTTTGAAAACAGACTCTGCAAAGATAAGCAAGTCATCTAAATATGGAAAAATATGGATACCTTGCAACCCGCAATGAGCTACAAGTGAAGACAGACACTTTATGAACACTTAGCCTTTGGACTGTCCACTGCATTAAGGAAGAGAACTGAAACGTGATTCAGTAACAAAACCTTAAAAAAAATCATCTTAAGTAGGGATTACCAGAAACTAGTATGAGGAAGAAAAGCAGACATCATTCCGAACTTGGGTGCCATCACATAAAGGTTAAAAGAAATAGATACAGGAACTAGTCTCCAAGCATTCATTCATTTTTTGACACCAAGAACTTCTTTGAATAAAAACTCTAACTGGGAAACAGGATCCAGTTCTGTCACTTCCTGGGACAGCATATGAAGAATTGGGGTAAACAAAAATCTGATCTACAGAAGGCATGACCCCCCCCCCCCCGGAAAGGAGGAATTTCCTCCCGCCACCATCTGCAACGTTGATAAATGATCTTCAGAACCCATTAGCCTGAACCCACCAGTTGCCGAAGAGAAAAATGGAGATTCAGACTTTATGGGAAATAAAAGGTCCAGGCTGATAAGTCACAATTATCTCTTGAACAGTCAGACTTGGACTGCCCCCCTGGGGAGATTTGAGGCTTCTTTTTAGAACCCCCTTGTCATTTTTTTCTTAAACATCTGTTTACCTGTATTTTGAGACTGTTTATTTTGCTATTTGCAGAAATTCCATAAGTTAGAGAATCCCTTAGAAAATATGGAAAAGCAAGGCTGAAAATGATTCCCTGGATCAACTTTTTGATCACTTCTGCAGCAGAGAGGCAATCTCCATCCAAAAGAGAATTTAAAATCTCATTTTTAACATCTTGAAGGATATGAGAATACAGCCATGCAAACCTTCTAAACATTGCCAGTGTCCACAGCCCTGGAATAAGTATCAGAATCACTGACACTACACAAGGTTCAGTGACCCGTACAACAGAAGAAACTAAGTTTACAGCCGATTTTTTTTTTTCTCACAAGAAACTACAGATAAAATATTCCTCATCCTCATGCTTTCACAATTAGAATAAACTACCCTAAGAGCCTGACAATTCAAAATTCTGTTGCAGAAATTAACACTTTAACCCCAATACGTAATTTTTCCATCCCTATCAGAAAGGGTACGGACTGGATTTGGCTGTTAACAGTAGTGGGATTCACATGCGTTCTAGCTGCTGGGTCAGGTTTGGTAATGGTGTACGAGTCTGAATTAGAAAACTGAAGTGAAAACCATGCATCCGTCCCTTCACCTTCCTATTCTGATTCAGAATCTTATCTCTTCAAAAACAGAGGTATCCCTTTCCTTCTCAGAAAAACTACTTATGATGATCAGTAGCCCGAATTAAACCTAAAGCCAAACTCAGTGAATTAAGGAATTTTGAGGTGTAGACTTGGTTTTCTGTTTATTTTCGTCAGCAAAAATCAGGGCCAACCATGTTAGTAACAGCAGCTTCCTTAAGGATGGGCACAGCATTCTGGCATAACAGGGAAACATTCCATGTTCCCTCTCCCAAGTGCAACAGAAGTGGCTCTCCCTTGCTCACAGAAGGGACCCCAACAGTCACAGAAGACATGGCTGACCCCCGATTCATAGTGGCCGTAGATGCTATACCACAGGGATCTGGGATAAAAGGTGCAACAAATGGCCACAGCAGAGTCACCCACCTGTGCCCGAGGCAAATTGCTAGTCTGCTGTGGTGCAAAGGGTGTCCTCAACTTTCTTTTTGTGCCTGGAAAAATAAAAGACTCTGGGACCAGTATTTTTTTCCCATGGTCATGCCAAAAATGGTGAGCCTTTCCCCAAGGAAGACCAGCAGCAAATGCCAGTGAAAGCTACATGCAAGTTTTTCACAAACAGTAAAAAGCACAAAGGTTTGCCAGCCCCCAAAAAGAAAAAGCAATTTATCCTCGGAAAAAATGTCTTTCAGTTATAATTACCCTTTTTTAAACTGACAGGGGGGAAAAAGTACTTCCATTTAAAAGTATGACAGTCTTGTGACTCTTAAATCACAACTCCTACCTTTAAAACAGCTTTCCTTAAAAGTGATAAAACATCCTTTTTAGAAATGGAAGGATTCTCCCAAGGGAACAAGCTGCTTAGCAAAGTAACAGCACCAAGTTGATGGTCACTCCTCAAAAGCTTTAGGGGAGCATACTCTTTGGCAACAGTAAAGGTATAAATGGTTTGATGCCCAAACTCATCTTTCAGTCAGCTCAGCTTGAGCTACCTGACAGTTTAAGCAGTGGGAAATTGCCATGAAGCTTTGGAAGCTGGACTGCAGTTATGTACTTGGTATATAGCCAAGGATACTGTAGCAGTTACCAATATGATTATCAAAGATATCCACTTCATGTGGACACTATACATTCAAACTAGCACTGAAGACTCTACTGTAGAGCAGGACAAACAGTGCGCATGACAGTGACTTGAAGATGTTAAGCATTTCCTGGCAGTCCTTTCAAAACTTGCCCTTAATATTAAAGTACTGCAGCTTGTACATCCTTTACATTAGTGAAGAGTTGGGTTCATCTCAAGTATTTCACAGGGATGGGAAGGGGTATGCAGTCAGGAAGTTACAATGCTACTATACAATGTTGGCAATGGTAACTTTTTTAAAGACAGCCATCCAATAGATGTACTGGAGTAAGGATTAAACAGAATCTCTCACAAGTAGGCTACATGGTGTTAGGGCAAGGAAGTCACTTGGAAAGCAAGGGTGTGTACATCTAGAGTCTAAAACTATACAAGGATGAAGTAACTAATGAAACTGAATCAGCATATAAAGCCAAAGTCACACAGAGTGGAGTGTCCTGCCTGAAAAAATGTCTGAGAAGCCACAGTTTGGGGTAAAAATTTATAAAACTGCATGGGGATGGAACCACAGCACTCCTAGTAAGTATGACAAAACATCAGTTAAATGAAAGTTGCGCCTTTACAGCCCAAAAGAAGCAAGGGCTTAAGATAAACCAGGATGCATGGAAGTCATTCCCAAAACAAATACTATCCAGCATAAATGATGCGCAGTATTGAGAAAAGCATTTACAAAGAAAGAAAACCATGATGCAAAAATATGGTGAGAGACCTGCTGAAGACTATTTAAAAATCCTTATAAAAATAAGGACTTATTACTAAGGTGTTTTTCTTGTGCTGTGTGCTAGGTCACACTACTAAACATATAAAACTAAACCAAACCGTTTAAAACAAAAATTGTGCAATTTCTAACAAAATCCAAACCATAAGGGAAGGACTGAACAACTGTGCAAATACTTATGTATACACCTCACAGCAAACTGCCACTTACCCAGGCAGGAAGAATTTACCACACCTGCTAGCCACTTAAACATGACAATGAATGCCTGCAATACAACAAATCCAAGCTCTGATGCATTTTAAGAATTCAGTGCTTTGTAAAGGAAACAGAAGTTACACCACCACCCTTAACTTAAACAAGTGTCTTAATCTTACTTTGACAGATGTAATCTGAACTGGAAAAATCCTTGGTCAAAATGCTTTCTAGTATATAACAAAGAACAAGCCATGAAGTCAACAATGATGCACTCCTGCATTCATCAGTATTAAAGAAAAATGAAAGTTAAGTACTTATTGTAATTAAATTTAAGATCTCTAGGAGCGAGAAAAGCCACTATAAACTCAAAAAGCTAAGACTGCTCTGCACTTAAACCTTTCCAAGGATGCCATTACCTCACTAAGCCCACACTGCACTAGAGCTGCTTTCCATGTGTAATGCAGCCACACAAAAAAAAAAAAAAATCACACTGTGGCATAGCATGGCAAATCTCACCAAATGGTGTAATACAATACTGATGCAAAAACTATATATAAAACTTTTGTAGTGCATGTGCTGTGAACACTTGCTTTAAGATGGAATGTTTACCTGAACATGGTCGTAAGGACCATTATACGCAGTCTAGGAGCCCAATAAATTTCCCCAACTGCTACAGGATAATGTCTGGTTATCTGACTTGCTCACAGCCACACAGTAGTCAAAAGGAAGATGAGGGAATTTAACACTGGACTGCAAACAGCAACTTGTTAAAAGATCATAGCCTTAATCCTCTGTGTTGCCAGATATGTTTCTTTACTAGCAGAGAAAGGACCTGCAGCACTTCCCACAGTAGATTTATTTAAAGCAATTAAACTTGCATAAAAAAATAGGGCCAGATAAGCCACCTATCAAGTTTGTCTGTCCTTTGTGAAGAGGGACTGGATAAGAAAGTACAATTGTGCAAGCAATTGTACCCTTAAGCAATATAGGACATGCTGCTGAGGACTGAACCCAGCCAGCCAGCTTCCAAAGCTTTAAGACTCCTTTCACGCGCTCTAGACAGATGTGCACACAGGATGCAGAGCAAATTAGAAGCCAGGACTTCAAAACTTTAAAGCTTTCCTGCGTAAGACTGGAAGGAGAGAGCCCCGTCATATCAGAACACAAAAAAACAATCAAAAGCTAGCAAAAAATGTGGTTTGGGGGGGGGTCTACTGCTGTAATAATCTAACCGAACATCATCTGTTACAGTAAAATTTACTTAACTTTACTAGGTTTATCAGATCATTCCTGCTGCAGCCTCCTTTTACACTCCCTTAATAGTTCAGCAAAGCCTTCTCTACGTCTAAAGATTCTAGTTTGTAGCACTTGGTAAAGGTGAACAGAGATGACCAAGCTGAGTCCACCCCTTTTGAAAAAGCCACAGAAGTAGCCATGGCCCAAGTAGAATGGTCTCTGACTTTGCCTGAAGTGCTTAATGGTCTTTCAGCTTTTCCCAGTTAGGGGTCGCCACAGCAGAACTCCCATCTGCTAATAACTGGCAGTGGATTTTTACAGTGCAGAGTTGCCAGCCTGACGCCCAACTTTCAAAGAAGGCATGCCCATTCACACGCACCTACCTGCATGTCTTTAACGTCACTCGACCACAGGGAGGACATGCAGACTCCACACAGAAGCCACTCCAGCTGAGAATTGAACGGGAGAAGATCTTGCTGTAATGTGACAACACTAACTGCTGGCACCACAGCGGCCTACCAAAGTGCTTAATGGTAAGAATAATAAAAAGTAATAGCATGAGATGGATCCATGTTTCCCAGACATTCCGAAACACAGAACCACACTTGGCCAAGACCATATTACCAAAGTTACAAAACACTGAAATCAGTAAGCAAATACTTTATTTCAGCAGAGGGGTAACCCCTCCCTGCACCCCGTAATTATATATACCAATTATGAGATCACATTACAGTGGGGCAAATTTCTCACAATCTCAGCTCAAACAATGCAATGTTACATTTATATTTGTTGACCGGGAGTGTCCGACTGGACGTAGGTCCATTTTCAGCGGAGGCCCGGGGAGAAAAGCTCCACAGTTAAAATAAACAGACGGTAGTTACATTGGATTACATAGAGATTAACAATTTACATAGCAATTACTTACAACATATTTACAGATGAAGAACATAGTACATCAGTAGACAACTAGAATCTTTATCTGTGAAGTATATTACAGACATTAACAAATGTTACAAGAAGTTGTTCCTGCTGTACAAGTACTGGCTTATGAGCATCTGAGCTTGCTATAATCAAGGTAGTTAGTGGAGTGGAAAGAAAGGTAGTGGTTGGATGGGGAGGGTGATATTAGAGTGGGAGTTGCAAGGGCATAGCCAGCATGTTTTTAGGTGCGCTTTTAGTAAAGTTTTGAAGTGGGTGCATGATGATATGGAGATAATTGTGGGTGGGAGGGAGTTCCATGATCTGGCTATGTTGCAAGAGAATAGTGCTTCACCAGAGTTATTGGCTTTATTGATCTGCAAGTGATTTTTGTTGCTGGATTTTAGTGGTCTGGTAGTGCGATAGGGTTGCAGTAGATTCTGGAGGGATGGGACATTTAGTGGATGATTTACTAGTTTGTGGGCAAGTGAGAGTTGATACCATTGAAGGAGGTGAGGGAGTTCAAGCCAGCCCAGTTCAGCAAGTGAGAGAGAGAGTGGTGACTAGGGTAGGATGCCCCTGTGGCGAATTTGGCGATTTTGTTGTAGCAGGTCTCTAGCTTGTTTAAATTGCATTGCCTTAGGTTGGTATATATTGGACAGGCATAAAGTAGGGTGGAGATAAAGTGGTAATTTGCTATTGAAATCTTTGCTGCTTTGGTGAGAAGTTGCTTATTTCTGTATAGCGCTCCTAGTGTATTGTGGACTTTTTTTTATGGTCAAGGATGTGAATGTCAAATTTTAGTTTATTGTCTATTTCCACTCCTAGCAATTTGGTGTGTTCAGTTGGGTATATAGTGGTGTTGTCTTTTGCTGTGATGTTAAAGTGAGAGTTGTTTTGAGTAGGTTTGGTGGGTTGGAAGAGGAGTAGTTTAGTTTTGTTTGGGTTGAGTATTAATTGGGCATCGGATAACCAAGTTTCAACAGAGGAAAAGACTTCCTGTGTGACTTTTTGCAGTTGTGGTAGGGACTGGGCTGAGCAGGTGATGGTTGAGTCATCTACGTATTGTATGTGTGCGCCACGTTGTGGCAGAGGATAGATTATTGGTGAAAACAAAGAGTAGGGGTCCAAGGATGGATCCTTGGGGAACCCCTAACCCCTATGGAGACAGGTAGGTACATAACTTTGATCATATGATCTTGACCCTATGTGGTCGTGGTTTTGGATAGTCAATGAAACACGTAACTGCATGAGAAAATAGTTACAAACAGAAGTTACACACTTACCATAACTTGCCATCTGTGTGCCCACTTTTGTTAGGCATCACCACTGGGTCCATGGATCTGACCTCAGATTCATTCAGCTCCACTTAAAGAAATCCCAATCCATCAGAGCTACACGCTCTAGGGACCTAAACCTTGTCACCACAATAAACAGAACATGCCAGAGGGATAGATTCCTGTCCCAGAGACTTCCCATACTCTAGAATAAACTACCTTATCAATATCAAACAAAGCTCCTCATTAGCACCCTTTAAGAAAAATCTTGATTGGATGGGAAATAGGAAATTCACCCCGGGGATCACTTCTGTGGCTCTGCTCGACAGTAGCACAGGAAAATAATTTTCTTGGGTGGCAAAAGCTAGGGTACCTTTTTGGCTGGGCTTGGATAGGCCCCAGGGCCAATAGCCTAGTACCTACCTATGAACTTATCCAACTCTGCCATTTCTTCCAGATGTACGATCTGATCCTCAAACCCCTCCACTCTCCCACAATGCCCCACTCTTCTATCCCCATCAGATAAGATAAGAGTCTGCTGCCCTCTCAAAAATAGATTTATAAACACTAGAAAGATGAAAGAATGTGACTACAATGGAGGTCAAACTAGGAACCTGTGGGTTCCTATATCTTCTATATCTCTTGGATGAAAAAAGGATGGGGAAGAAGGGTGGGATGTGATGCATAATGAAACTGAACACAGATGCCAAATTATGCCAAGTACATAAATTCTAATCTGTCCATTTTATTATGCATCACCACTGGTCAGAGTTCTCAGCTACATAAACTCTGGGTGGCCCTCAAGGAAGGATATTCCTGAGCAACGCAGAGCCAAAGAATGCTCCGTTTCCAGTTATACTGTCCAACTTCTAGTGAGATACAAGTGTATGAAATCTGGACCAGGGTGCTACTGCACAAGCTTCATCAATAGGATTTCTTGTGGAGAAAGCAGACGAGGTAGACAGACCTGATAGAGTGAGCACTAATAGGACGGGTTAGCTGCATGCCATGCTGGGAGAAGAATGTAGAAATACAATCAGTAATCCAGCTGGCTAAAGTAATCTTGGACATGTCCTGACCTAACCTATTTGGTGAAAAGGTTAACTGATCATATTTCCTGTGTGGTTTAGTTCTGTGTAAACAGAAGCACAACTGTGTACATCCAACGAAATTGGCATACATTTTGCCCTTACTGGAATAATTAGGAAAGAATACAGACAAATGAATGGACTGGTTAATATCCGTCCATGTGGCAGCCTTCAGTAAGGACTGACTGATTTGTTCTGAGGAAGACAATCTATGAAGGTAAAAAATATGGTGGCCGGGAAGATGGAGCTTGTAATTCTGCCACTCTTCTTGTTGAAGTAATGACCACTAGAAAAGCAGTCTTCCAAGATAAAAAATTCAAGTCACATGAGCTAGCAGGTTCAAATGGTCTGAGTAAGGCCCTGAAGTACCAGAATGAGATCCCAAAGAGGGGATGGGTCTTTTACTGGAGGTCTGAGACGAAAGACTCCTTTCACAAAAGCTCTGCATAGTCTAGACGTGGAGATGGAAGACTAAAGATTGTTGCCCTTCCCTACATAAAAATTTGCAATAGCCACTAGTAACTTTATAGAGGAAAAACTATTCCCATTCTGAAAAGGCAAACAGAGATAAGCAACATCCGAAATAGAAGCAGAAAAAGAATCAATATTCTGCTGTGACTCCCAAATGGGAACACTTCCATTTACTATGATATACTTACTTGGTGCAAAACTTCTGAGAGGCAAGAATAACTTCTCGAACTGAGGAGGCCAGCCTGGACTTTCGTAGAATCACTGAAAGTGGAGAAACCAAATCAGTTAATCTCTGATCCGAGATTGGGAACCTGACATTCCGACAGTTGGGAATTCAGATCCTTTCCACAGATCCAGCATGCATGGAGGATATTTGCTGAAAGACCACAGGGAGGGGAACCATACCTGATTAAGTCAGTAAGGGGCAATGAAGATTAGACTGGTCTTCCACCTGCTGGCTTTCTGTAAGACTTTGGGTATCCGGGGAATAGGGAATAAGTATACAGGAGACCCAGGGTCCAATCGTGGACTAGAGCATCCCTGGGTGACTTCCCAAGGGGGAGATCAGAGCAAAGTACTTGCTGCACTTGTTCAGGGGAATAGCAAAAAGGTAGTAGCAAGGTTGGCCCCAATGGCTGAATATCTGACTCAACTGATTGGTTCAGGGCCCACGCATGTGGACTTCAGATTGGACTGTCTGCCAGAATGCTGGACTCCCCCAGAATGTGTGTTGCAATGCAAAAGTGGTTTAAAGACATCTCCCATTCACAAACCCTCATGGCCTCCCTCCACAAAGTACATTTGTGTACACTTACCATTAAACGTAGATGTTAGAGTTATTCACTGTTGCAGTCATCACTTGTGGGTTATCCCTGCTGGGTAGCCCTCAGTCGGCCCGAATACCAGAGTCAAGTTTTTCCCCTGCACCAGATGCTGTCGCCCCTGGAGTGACATCAGGTTGTCAGTGGTATAAAGGAGAGCAGCCGGCGATCAGTTTTTCTTGCCCTAACCTGTAGGGGCCCCTTGAAGGAAATGTTTTAAAGAGACGCAGGTGCCCAAGGCCACAAGAATGACAGTTAATCTCCAAAAAGGATAAGATTAAGGGGGAAGGTGGGAGGGAAAACAGGACTGCAACAGTGAATACATGCGAACATCTACAGTTAAGGTAAATGTACATAACTGTACTATGTTCGTGTTTCACTGTTGCAGTCATCACTTGTAGGAGGATTCCCAAATCTGAGGGAGGGAGGAGAGGATAGAAGTATGAAATTCCTAGGATTGAGCTAGCATGCCTTGCAGGACTGCCCTTGCGAACAAAGGCAGGTGGTAATGTTTGGTGAAGGTGTGGACCGAGGTCCAAGTGGCAGCTTCCAGGATGTCCCTGGTGGGTACTCCCTCTAAGGAAGGCAGTGGAAGTAGAAGCTGCCCTAGTGGAATCTGTTCTGATAGATTTTGGCGGAACTTTCCCATGAAAGGTAGCAGAATTGTATGCAGTGAGATATCCATTTTGAAATGTTCTGCTTGAAAATGGGTTTCTCCTCTTACCCTGGGGCGAAGCCAACCAACAGCTGAGCAGTCTTCCTAACGGACTTTGTTCTGTCCGGGTAGTATCTTAACAGTCTGTGCACATCCAGTGTGTGTGCAGAATTCTCCCCTTTTCTGACAATTTGGAAAAAAGGTGGGGAAGATGTAAAGCCTGGTTTAGGGTCACATCTGATACTACCTTTGGCATGAATGAGGGATTAGTCCTGATAGACAACTTGTCTGCATGGAAGATAATGAAGGATTCAGTGGCCACGAGTGCTTGAAGTTCTAACACCCTCCTAGCTGAAGTAATAGCCAAGAGGAAGGCAGTCTTCAAGGAAAGGTGTTTTAAATCTGCTGATGCAGCCAGTTTGAAGGGAGGCAAAGTCAGTTTTTCTAAGACATAGTTCAGATCCCAGATAGAAGTTGGTGCCCTTCTAGGGGGCCTAATGTTAGATACACCTCTGAGGAACTGCTTAATCAAAGGGTGAGAGAAGATAGGCTGTTCAGTACGAAAGTATGCTGAAATGGCTGAGATGTGGATTTTAATGGAGGAAAAGGAGAGGCCCTTGTAGTCCAGAATAAGTGGGAGGGATGGCTGGGAGCTACTGTGACCTTTTGACAGGCACCAAGAGTTTAATCTTTTCCTAAGATTTCCTGGTGTTGGGCCGTCTGGCTTCCTTAATGTCTAGGATCTGCTTGCTCAACTGTGTGTTATCCCTGGTCCCTGGGGGACAAGTCATGCAGAAAGTATGTGTGTGTGCAGGTTTGGATGAAGAAGCTCCCCTCTGGCTT
Source organism: Protopterus annectens (assembly GCF_019279795.1). NCBI lineage: Eukaryota > Metazoa > Chordata > Ceratodontiformes > Protopteridae > Protopterus > Protopterus annectens. The sequence continues at coordinate 1,215,845,115 of NC_056726.1, forward strand.
GTATCAGGAGGTTTGCAGTTAAAGGGCAGGGGCCTGTAAAGCTCCTTGGGTCAGGCTGAGCAGCAAGGGGTACCAATGTTGCCTGGGCCAATCTGGTGCTATAAGGATGGATTTTGGTCCTTCCTGCCTTATTTTAAGCAGTACCCTTGGGAGTAAGGGCGGGGGGGACGCATAAATTAAGAGATTGGTCCATTGGAATGAGAGCGCATCCACTCCAAGACAGGGGGTGAAACTCCCTGGTGCAGAATTTGTGCAGCTGATTGTTGTGGGGCGAAGAGGTCCACCTCTGGTGTCCCCAGGCCTGGGTGATTTGGAGGAATGTCCCCTTTTGGAGTTTCCACTCGTGGGGGTCTAAGCAGATTCTGTTTAAATGGTGAGCTACGGTGTTCACTCCTGGGATGTACTGGGTTATCAGGTGTAGGCCCACGGAGGAGGCTGTCTGCCAGAGGCTCATGGCTAATTGGCAGAGAGGGTAGGAGTCTACCCCTCCCCTGCTTGTTGATGTACCACATGACTGTGGTATTGTCTGTTTTTATGAGGACGACTCCTGGTTTTAGGTGGTCTTGGAAGGATGCGATAACCTTATGAACTGCCATCATTTCCTTTAGGTTGATGTGCCAGTGAAGGTGCCCGAGGTCTAAAGAGCCTTAGGTGCACCAGGTGTCTAAATGAGCACCCCAAACTAGGCCTAAGGCATCTTTGGTGATAGTCTGGCCATGAGAAAGGTAGGTGAAGGGAAGGCCCTTGTAATGAGTGCATGTCTATGCCCACCAAAAAACTTGTTCCTTATTTATGCAATGAGGGGGAGAGTTGTCTCCACTGACAGTTGGCACCAAAGGTTCTTTAGGTACCACCGGAGTTTCCTCGTACAGCCTGGCAAGGGGAATTATCAAACTGCAGGATGACATGTAACCCCGTGCTTGCAGAATTTTCCTTGCATAGAGTTTTTTTCTGAGAGCTAGCTGGAGAAGTAATCTGGCAGAAAACAGTTTTTCTGGTGAGAAAGCTGTTTTGAGGCTGTGTCCAGGAGTGCAACTAAGGCGGTGATCTGCCTGGAGGGATTTAGGTTTGATTTTTTTTCCTGTTGAGTGTGAACCCTAGAGAGGTTAGGGCTGTTTGTACAGAGAACAGGTCCTGTAGTAACTTCTCTTTGTTGTCTGCCTGGATTAGGTAGCCATCCAGATAAGGGTAAATATGGAGATTTTGCTACCTACAGAAGGCAAACACTGAGGCCAGGCATTTTGTGAAGACCCTGAGAGCAGTAGATAAGCCAAAGGGTAGCACAGAGAACTGAAAGTGCTGTGATCCTGCTCTGAAGCGTCGATATTTTCTGCAAGACTCCCTTATGAGTATATAAAGGTAGGCATGCTTTAGGTTTAGGGTGGCTAGCCAAGCATTTTTGCCCAGCACTAGTAAACATTTTTTAAACAGTTAATATTTTGAATTTTGGGACGTCTGGGAATGTGCTTAGAGTGGACAGATCAAGGATGGGTAGCCAAGTGCCTTCTTTTTTGGGCACTAGAAACAGTCTGGAGTAAAAACCTTTTCCTGCTTGCTCCTGTGGCACAGGCTCCACTGCCCCTTGAGCATGGAGTATGTGCACTTGTTTTAATGCTTCTGCCCACTAACTTGGGGGGTAGATTTTGGTAATCTGTTAAGGTTGGGGACTTGTTGGAAGGTGAATTTGTAGCCCTGAAAAATGTTTCAATACCCATTTGTCCTTTGTAAACAGCCAATTTTGTTTGCAAAGGGATAGCCTTCCTTCTAACCTCTGATGGGAGGGGGAGTGGGAGTCCCTGCATGTTCTTAAAAGTAGTGAGTGGACTGAGAACTCCCTGTTGTGGGAGTGGTGGTGGGACACTGCTTAGGTCTTTACTGGCCTTGGTTTTGTGGTCCAACTGCTCTGACCCTGCGAGACCTCTCTTGAACCTGCCTATTGGGGGATGGGAAAGACCAATGCTTAGGAGGGAAAGTTTCTGCTGAATTTGGGAGGAAGTCCTTTACTGTTTATATTAAATTTAGCTTTTTCTTCCATCTTTTTTATGACCTCCTCCGCTTTTGATCCAAACAAGCGGTCTTTAACCTGGGGGGCATCAAATAAATAGTTTTGATTTCACATGATCAGGCAGTGGCAGTTTTTAGCCATGCGTGCCTCCTAATGACTGAACCTGCCACAGTGGCCCTACTTGAGGCTTCTAGGGCATCGAATCTGCAGTGCAGGGAGTGTATCTACTTGAGAAGTTGAGTGCAGAAGCTCAGCTAACTCTTTGGAAGTATTAATGACAAGTAAAGATGACATTTTGTTTCATAAGTTCCAAGGTGTACTGTTGATATTCTAAGAGTTTATATCACATCATCAAATGTTAAGTTCGAATCACTTAACATTGAACTGAAATGATCGAACCATTAAAACATTGAAATGATGTAAATGGCAGTTTCTAATGGGGACACGAAACATTAAGGGTGTAGGCAGGGGGCAAGCCCCCTTGTGCCTCCCCCACACACCCTACTACTTAAATATGCCAACACAGAGATCACACTACAGTGTAGGAAATGGAAATCTTCCATTTCTGCACTGTAGTGCACTAAAGTGCGATCTCAGAAATGGTAAATGAAAGTGGCAGAGGATGTGGGGGGTTCAGGGGATCTCTTGCCCCCCTGCATGGAGCAATTTTTTTTTGATCTGCACTTCACGTTCTTTTCCCTTCAATTTCGAGGTTTTACGGTTCGATCATTCATGTTCGATGCGACTCGAACATGTCAGACTGAGATTATGATGTACACCCGTTATTTTAGTATATGGAAATAACAGTTGTGTAAAATCTTACCATAACCACACATGTCCCTCTCTTCCATGTTGCAGTATTCTTGTTGGGGGATTTCCTGCCCTCAGGCGACACATACGTCGACTTATACAAAAGCTTCAGCTTACATGTTGCAGCTGCGTGGGACGTCACACGCGAGGCCATAAACCAGGGGCCTTAAATGCGACACCTGCAAGCACAATACTCAGAACCTGAAGATCAGCCAGTAGGATTAGAAGGCCCAGCAGGAGGAGGTGCCAATGGTGTCAGGTATGGGACCCTGGGGTCCTTCTGCAGCACAGACGGGTCCAGAGTTAAAGGTGTAAGATATTGGGACCTAGGGACATGCTAGAATGAAAAGGAGAATGATGAGGGGGGAGTTACTGATGGGTGGGAAGGAATACTGTAACAGGAAGAGAAGGATATTATGGTTATGGTAAGACATGTCCTTCTACTCCTATTCTGCAGTATTTTTTTGTGGGATAGTACCACAGCTTAGTTGGAAAAAAGGTGGCGGGATGCAGAAGATTCTACAAAGCTCTGCAGGACTGCCCTGGCAAATCCTGCATGTGCTCTAGAGACATAGTCTAGCTTGTAGTGTTTGGTGAAAGTGTGGACAGTAGACCCTGTGGCTGCTTCCATAATGGAAGACGTGTCCAGACCTTTTAGAAAAGCCTTGGAGATGACCACTGCCTTGGTGGAATGGGCTTTTACTCCCAATGAAGGATTTTTCCCATGGTGGGAGTAGCAAAGACAGATGGCTTTCCTGATCCAACATGCAATGGTTTGTTTGGAGACTGCCTTGCCCAATGCTCTGGGATGGAAGGAAACTGTTTGGATTTCCTAATGGATTTTGCTTTGTCCAAGTAAAATCTTAGTTGTCTGTGTACATCCATGGAGTGAAGTATCCTCTCCCCTTCATTTGCGGGAGAGGGAAAGAAGGTGGCTAGATTGGTTTAATGACAAAACTTTGACCACCTTGGCCATAAAGGAGGTGTTGGCTCTCAGGGTTACCCTGTCTTTATGGAATGTAGTATAGGGGGCAAGCCATTAAAGTTTGTGGCTCTGAAACCCTTAGGGTTGAGGTGATAGCCACTAGTAGGACAGTTTTCCATGTACAAATCTAAAGGGATGTTGTCCCAGCAGGTTCGAATGGATGTTTGGTAAGCTTTTCCAGGATGAAGTTAAAGTCTCAGGGTGGAGGGATAGGCTTTCTTGGAGGTCTAATGTGCAACACCCCTTTAAGGAAGAGTTTTACATAGAGCATGGCTAACAAGGGAGGGTCAAGAAGCAAGCAGGTTGATAATGCAGAAAGCTGTACTTTCACTGAACAGGAAAGTCCACTTTTTATCAGTTGACACACAAGAACTTTTTTGGGGGGGGGGGGGGATCAGCAATGAAAGGGTCCCTTCCCTTATCTAGACACCATTTAGTAAATCTTTCCCATTTAGCTAGGTATGATTTTCTTGTAGGTTTTCTGGCCTCCCTCAGGACTGAAAGCACGTCCTCTGATGTAGTGGTGTCTGAATGGGATCAAAACTATCACCCACAGTGTCAGGGACAAAATCTGCAAGTGTGGGTGGATGAGAGTTCCCTTTTCTTGTGTCAGAAGGTCCATCTTGTAGGGTAACTTGTAGTGATTGCCCTTGGCAAGATTGTGAAGTAGGGGGAGCCAGTGCTGCCTTGGCCAGTAGGGAGTCACTAACGAGATTTTCGGTTAGTCTCTCCTGAGGACTTTGAATCAATGGAAGGTGGGGAAGGCATAAGGAAACTTCCCCTTCCAGAAGATGTTGAAAGAGTCTACTCTCTAGGCTAGAGGGGAGTAGGTCTTTGAGCAGGTGGTCTGCAGCTGCCTGTTCTGGGGGGAGGCGAACAGGTCTATTTTGAGAAGTGCCCCACCTGTGGACAATAGCTAAGAAAATGGTCCTGTCCAGCATCCACTCGGGTTGTTGAGAGGATGTCTTGCTAAGATCATCTGATTGCTTGTTATCCTGCAAGGGAATGTAGGTTGCCTGCAGGGACAAGTTGTGGCAAGAGGCTAGATTCCATATCAGCAGGGTTAGTCTGCAGAGCTGATGTGCGTTCATCCCTCCCTGTTTGTTGAGGTACCACATTACAGCAGTGTTGTCTGTTACTATTTGTAGAACCCCTGACAAAAGCAGATGGGTAAAGGTTTTTAGAGCCAAGACTGCTGTCATTTCCCTCACATTGATGCATTTGGCCCTCAAGGAAGGGTGCCAGGTTGCTTGAACCCTGTAAGATGCCACTGTTGCTCCCCACCCTGAATCGGAGGTATCTTTATGCATTACCTGGGTGGGCTGGAGTGGAAGCCCCAGGTTTAGCTGGACTTGTTGGATCCACCAGCTGATCTCTTACATTAGACAGGGAAGGGGGGAATTCCTTGCTCCAAGTGATTCTGGTGCTGGGATCAAATGTTTTTGAGGCATCACTGTAGCTTGCGCATATGCATTCTGGCCAGTGGGAGCATAGGAATAGTTGCTGCCATTTAGCCAAGGAGTCGAAGGAACTGCCTTGCAGTTACCTGTGTCTGTAGCAGCTCTGAAGTGGGAGGGCAAGGATAGGACCTTGTCTTGTGGAAAAAAGGCATTCATTCTAACAGTTCTAATTCTGCAACCCAGAAAAGCTTGTCCTGCTCTGGGTTCAAGGAGGACTCTGGAAGATTGAGGGTGAACCCTAGATTCTGTAAAAGAAACATGGTGAAGTGCAGATGATTTGAGAGGGTATCTTTAGACTCTGCCAGTATAATGATGTTGTCCAGATAGGAGTAAATCAGAATTCTCAAAGTTCTGCAGATGGCAATGGCTGGGGGCAGGTATTTTGTGAACACTCAGGGGGCAGTGGGCAAACCAAAAGGTACAGCAATTAACTGAAAATGAGAGGAGGGCCCAGAGAAATGCAAAAATCTTCTGTGGGAAGTGCTGACAGGTATGTGTAAGTAAGCCTCCTTTAAGTCAAAGGTGGCCATGACTGCCTTGGCTGGTATGACAAGACGCAGAGTTGGAAGTGACAGCATTTTGAAGGTGGGCACCTGAAGGTAAAGATTTAAGGAGACGTCTAAGATGGGCCTCCAAGGGCAGTCTTTCCTGGGAAACAGGAAGAGACGGAAGTAGAAACCTTTTCCTTCCTGTCCTGAGGGGATGGGTTCTGTGGTACCCAGCTTCAGAAGGTTTGTCAGAACCTGTGGAAGGAGATACTGTTGGTTTTTGGGAGGGAAAGGAATGCCTCTCATGGGTGTTTTTTCTTTCCAGGAGAGGAAATATCCTTTTTGTATTATGGAAAGTACCCATTTGTCCAAGGTTATGGTTTCCCAGAAGCGGAGGCAGTGGGAAAGGCATGCTGAGAGTGGTAGGGAGGCAAGGCAGTCACGCATTGTTGGTGCCTGCTCTGTCCTGAAAAGGTAGTCTAGGCTGAAGATGCGGGGCAGCAGGTCTGGAAGTGGTGGTCTTCTTGCACCTCTGCTAGATCTGGAAGACGAAGTACCCACCTGGGAGGGGTTTCGCCATATAAAGGTGGCTTTAGCTGGATAGTTTTAGTACTTGTGAATGGGGGACACCAATAAATGTTTATGTCCTGCTATTCTTTACTTTTTTCATGCAGAATCTTATAAAGATCTGCAGATGGCTTTCCAAAAAGGAAATTGTGGCCCAGGGTGGCATCCAAGTTCTTTGACTTAAAGTCTTCTGGGAGATTCCGAAGTCTCTGCCAGGAGCATCTCCTGAGAACTGAAGCAGATGCTGCACAGCAAGCAGACGCTTCAGCAGCATCATAGTTGCATCTAATAGTGTCTGGCTACTTGTGAAGCCAGAGAAAGTTCGTAGGAGATGTCAGCCTTAATGGGGCAGTCAGGGATAGTGGCCAGCATGGAAGAGGATTGAAAGATCAAGTCCCGAGCATATTTATAGTCATACGCATCTGAGAGGTGACTGCTCTGACAGCCAAAGTGGAGGAGGTGTAGACCTTCTTACCAACCCTATCCATAGATGTGCTATCTTCCTCATCAGTGGTAGGAGTGAGGCGGAGGGAAGGAGTCTGGATTGCTCATCAGGACAGGTGGCAATCACTGCTGGGTCTAAGGGTAGATTGACTAAGAATTTTTGCTGGTCAGGAATCTTATAAAAGTGATGTGGTCGCTTGGAGGCAGGTGGCAGAGTCTGGAGACAGATGCAGAATTAAAGGCATCCAGGTATGCAGGCAGAATTGGTGGAACAGCAGAAGGGTAGGGGGAATTTGAAGATAGCCTCACCAAATGTGGTATCCTTAGGGGGTAATCTCCCTCTATAGATTCCTCATCAGGAGAATAATGCTCCTGGGGTGAAAATTTGGGAGGTGTAAGATATGGAGTCCTCAGAGGAAGAGAATGAAGTATAATGCTAATCTTCCCTAACCTGAGATGTCGGGGGGGGGGCCTGAAGCAGGCCTAGGGCTGAGCAAAGGTAGAGCAGTGGAGGACGAGGCTGAAGGCCTAAGGGTCAGAAAGGCCTGCATCAGGGAAGAAGTGAAGGACTGCCAGTCAGGTAGGCCTTCTGCAATGAAAGAGGCATGCTTGGTTTTCTGTTTCTTTTTAGCTAGAGTAGACATTGGAGAAGGCCTGGAATCAGGTCTGGCAGGAACCATATCCGAAGGCAGGATCCAGGTCAGAGGTCCAACAGATTCTGGTTCCCCCTCGGATCGTAGTAGGGGTCTGGGTTGGCTCCGGGTATGTGCTGGTCTACTGAGCAACAGCTTCCACAAAGGTAGTCGAAGTCAACAGATCCGCCTGGCGTCCCTCAACTCCTAAATTGGCAGCTGGCAGGGTGTCCGTTAACAGAGCGGCCGACAAAGGCCTAAGAAGAACTTGGCCTCTTCCGCAGAGGTTCTGACATGGCTGACGAGGCATGATCCATTCTTGGGGCTCGCCGCTTAAGATGTTTTTCTAAATATAGGTTAAGCTCTGCCAGATGGCTGCGTACGGTCTTCGGCACAAACGATTGACAAATGGAGCAAGCAGTATGGTCGTGCTCCCAGCCCAAGCAAAAAACACACCGATCATGGGAGTCTTTGTGAGGTATCTGGCACCCACATTGGCATTTACCCTTTTTATCTGACATCGGCTATAAATTTCTAGAAACCAAGCGTAAGCAATAATCAGATATGAAGGAAAACAACACAATGGGTTACTTAGCTTTATTGACACATCTGATGTCAAGGAGCAAACACACGATGTGTCGGTTGTGTACGGCTGAAATGTTCTGAGGATTGTGTACACAGACGTCATATTAAGGCCCCTGGTTTATGGCCTTGCGTGTGATGTCCCACGCAACTGCAACAGCAAAGCTGAAGCTTTTGTATAGGAGCCGAAGTGCAAGTTGCCTACGGGTAAAAAAAACCCACAAGAATACTGCAACATAGGAATAGGACATCTGGCAGTTAAGAGCTTGAACAGCTAAGGTTGTGGAGATGTAGACTTTTACCCCATCTGCCCAGAGCTCGAGTCCTTGTCAGAGAGAAGTGAATTTTTAGATGAGCTAGCCTTGGCCCCCTTTGGGCCCCTGTGTGATAACCTCTGGGTCTGCTGCAGGATTTTTAAACAAGTACTTATGTGAATCAGGTATCCTCTTGTACTTGCCAGGTTTTCTAGGAGCAGGGGGTAGGGCGTTTGAGGCGAGACTAGATTCACTGAAATAATCATCCACCACGTCCAGAATAGGAGGGGATGGCCAAGGGTCTGTGCTGATGAAGTTGTAAAAACTCAGTTTTTTCTTAAACGGAGGATAATCTTGGGCTTCCCAGTGGAAACGCGCTCTGACAGTGTGTACGGTTTACCTAAATGAAAGATCCAAGGGGGGACAGAAAGACTAGATTCCTCTGCATCAGAATCCTCAAAGGAGATGAGAGGTTGTTGTCCTCATCTGAATCGAGGTAGTCTGAAATTTCAGAATCCAGCTCTGTGTTAACTTCAGGGGAAGTACCCCTCTTTCTTTTAGGAGTGGTATGGCTACCCCTGATGAAAGTAATGAGGTCCTCCACCATTTTCAGAAGCTATCTGAGGTGGTGGTGGTGGAGTAAGATGGTGACTAGAGATGGTTATCTTTGATTGGTCTTGCTTTCAGACTCATTGGGATGTGGTAGTCTGAGGGGAAGACATCGTTTTTTGCCTTGAATCAGTGTGAAGAACCTCCTCAGAAGCCGGTGCCTGGGTAGCAGCTCCGGACCCAACCAAAGTGGAGATAACAGAGGGATCAGATGAAGCATTTCCCAGCGGTATATCGGACTCCAAAAGGGTCTCTGTAGAGGCCTGTGAAGGAAAAGAATCGGGTATCAGGGGCTGCGAATGCACTCACTGAATTCCAGAGAACTGACTTGATTCTGGGACGGGTCATCTGAAAGCTTACGTTTGTGCTGTCTGTCCCTTTAATTATCTTCGTTTTTTGGGAATATCCACAAACTGCTGACCAACGGATGCCCTTTCGTAATGCTAAGAACTAGTTCGGAAATGCCTGGCTACAAAAGCAGCTCTACGGTGAATAGTCCTTGAATTGAAAAGTGCACAGAATCAACAACGGGGGATGTCATAGTCTGGGGCCTAGACAAGTAACGCACAAGGTATGGAAGTCTTGGTGTGGTATTTGTTTTCCACACAATTAATGACTTTTTCGGACATCGGTTAGTGCAAGAAAAGGGTCCCCAACTGGGTACTTACCTTTAGGTGTTTTCAGATTCAACTTCCACTATGGCAACAGACCAGCGCACATGCAAACTGCTTTTGCTTCGGGCTCCGTGGCAAGAAAGACTGGTGTAATGGCACCGGCTGTACTCCTCAATACCACTGACAATCTGATGTCACTCCAGGGGTGACACCAGCAGGCGCAGGGGAAAAGCTAGACTCTAGTGGACGGGTCTGCTGAAATGGAGGTGGTCTAAAAACACCACTGCGCGTGACGCCTGCAAATCGGAGTCAGCCTGATTTCAGTTCACAACAGAAGGAGCAGGATAGACCACTGGACCACTACGGTCCACTGGAGAACAAAGAACTTGGCTAGCATGACCAAAAAAAAAAAAGGCAGCGGACATGGACTCTAAGACCAGCTGAGCTGGTGGTGTTGGGGTGTCTAGCAACAGTTGAACCTGTCTCAAAGATCGTATTCTCTGTGGAGAAAGGGCAGCTATCTGTGCTGTTGTGTTCAACTGGGTTCCTATGAACACATGTCCTGTACAGGAGACATCTTTGACTTCTCCAGATTCATTGTAATTCCCAGGCACTTCAAAAACTTAGCATGCCCTGAATGGCTAGCAGTAGTTGATGCCTTGCAGGTGCAGTTAGGAGCCAATTGACCAAGTATGGAAACACCTGCAATCATTGCAAAGGTGAGCCACAACCACTGCCATGCAGTTGAACACCAAGGTGGTGAGACCACAGGGCAGTGTTATGAATTGGTAATGATTCACTCCTAGCCAGAAGCACAGAGGTCTCATAGAGCACTTGTCTATTTTGATATGACAGTACACATCCTAGAGATCTACAGTGCACATCCAAAAGTCCTTTAGCAGAAGAGTCAGAATGGACAGCCTGCATTTAAATTGGAACCTGTGTGCTGAGACAGCCTTACAAGACTATCTGCAAATATATAGAGCTGAGTATATTTCTGTATTATTCTGTATTATAGAGCTAAATTGTTGCTTAGATATCTGTTGTCTTACTGTTCTGCAAATATAGAGAGATCAGTATATATTTTTTTGGTTTTATAATTTGCACTGTGATCCCTCATCTCTGTTGAAACTGTCTCCCCCACCCCCCCTCCCGGTTCTTGGCTGTGATTTAAATTTGGTGGCTTTTGCAGTGCTCGCCCCATTGTAGATTTGATCTAGGACACTCCCCCAAGTCCCATCTCTTTACGGCATTCTACCTAATAAACCCTTGCTGCACTTGCTTTTAGTCCTTTTTAATTTAATTACATTTTTTCAAACTGTGTGTGGACTAATACTGCTACATACTCAAGTGTGCCAGCTTGCACTGCATGTGAATTGTTTTTACTAATGTTTTCGCTACTTTTCTGAAAAAGAAAAAAAAAATTTGTAAGCCTGTTTCCTACCTTTCCTGTAATTAGTGTGCCAGATACAGATTTGCTGTATCCAGGACTGTTTGTAAGCTTCTGAGCCCCCCAAGCCTTTCTGTGTTGGAGGGAAGCCTTCTAGCTCATCAGTGGTAGTGGTAAGCATTAGGTAACCTGTCTACCACATAAGGAGTGGTTCTGGTCCAGAATTTGTAGTTGGCCATTTGGGCGGTCTTCCATCTCTCAACTTTCTGATTTGAAGGCCTGCATTTGCACTTGTTTATGTCCTGTAACTCCTGGGCCCATCTCATTTGCCCACTCAAAAAAAAAAAAAGTTATCTGCTTTTACTGTATTTGTGATTCTTCCTACTTTATTTTGCTTTTGCGTCATCTTAACAGTACTCGATTGTATTTATTACTGCTTGGTGTAACTCATTCTAAGTCTTTTAGTTTAAGCACTTGGGCTTCAAACCAGTTGTTTAACATTAAGACGGTTTGTGGTCTGCACTGTAGTGGCAGACCAGGTAGCTTACATCCTTCTAAGTTGGGAACTGCTGATAGAGGGCTCAGTGTCTGTTATTCTAATAGTGTTAATTCTGGTTTAAGCACTTGGGCTTCAGGCCAGTTATTTTACATTAAGAAGGTTCGTGGTCTGCACTCTTGTGGGAGGAGAGGCTGGACTCTGCACTTCTGAGCTGGGAATTTCTGGTTAAAGGCTTACAGTGCCTGCATATTTGAACTGTTTTTACTGAAATTGGTACACCTTGTTTGCTGTAGCATAGACTAGATCCACGCCTGCTGAATCTAGCTTTGTTTGTATGCTTGCTATTTCCCTGAAACGCTAATTCCACCTAAAACGCGGCTTTTCAGCGGTTCTGTGGATCCCTAGTGATATCTGCACTGCTTACTGTACGTACTTCCTTGTTTCACTTGAAAGAAAGTTACTGTTTGTCGTTTTTGCATTTAAGTTACCTGAAACGCATTGCATTTAAGTTACCTGCCACTTGCTCACTAAAGCAATTGTATACGTCAGCACTAAAAAATTTAAAGCACTACACTCTCACAAACTCCCCTTGAGTACCTTGTTCCCCATTGGCACTTTTTTTCAATTATAAAGGAATTCCCAATACTATTCTAGCATGTCCAAAGTCAGTTGTCAATCTCCTCTCCGGTCCAGCTGGTGAATCTGGGAATCTTGAGGCAATGTTACAACTGCCTCGTACACAA